>NW_014577337.1:135460-169974 GCF_000485595.1 Priapulus caudatus | reverse complement strand
AATAATAAAGACTGAATATGGTAAATTTAGTTATCCGCATTTTCCATGCTGGTTACTGTTAGTATTTAGTATTTGCATGCGTGCGTGTGTGTTATTTTCACTGGATGCTAGGCTACATGTGGATGTGATGTTTATAATAAAGAAAAATTTTGGTCAAGTGGCTGCTGAAGCTGTGAATTCGTGTGTGTTGAATCTGACATGATATTTCTCGAGCAGCCATAACCTGACAACGTTTTCTGTGATTTTATATTTCAGGTCATTTCGGTTGCGCCTCGCCGCATTTGTTGGCTGAATGATGTGTAAGTATTAATAGTAGCAATAAGGTAAATGATGCATGTGAATGTTATTGTTTTATCAAAATTTCATTGTTTTAATTTTACATTAGAATTATTAAATATCCTAGTTACTTCATATGTGCATTAGTTTACGCCAGGACAGCAGACTCCAACATTACCAGTATAAATAAATCAATTAATACATAAATGATGTTTATATACTCTCATCAGGTAAATGATTGATGACTCACAATGCCTCAGACGACAGCTCTCCGATTAAAGAAACGGCTAAGAGTAAAGGTATTTGTTCATTTACTAGTTTCCGCATCACATAACACCCTGAAATTGGATATAATGGATTAATTATGTATTATTGTATATGAATTAATATGATATATATCATACTATATATATTAATTATTGATAATTAAAATATTGAGTATATAATAATTTATATCTAGAGTTATTAATCTTAGTGATAATATACTAATACAGATGTGTTTATTTATACAGTAGACTTGATATTGACATTTCCATGTAGAATCGCTGACGGCCCACCACTCCGATTAAAGGCCGGAACTGCTAAGAACAAAGGTAGGCCCCTATTTATTTATTTACTAGTTTCCGTATCACAAAACTCCCTGAAATTGGATATAATTGACGTATCATTGATTATATATTAACATATATCGAGATATCGAGTTTTTTTTAATTATTCAAATTTTTCTATGCTGGTTACTGTAATGTTATAAGGACAGCCGAGAATTGCCTCAGCTATGCAAGCCTAATTAAGTAAAAACTCACTTTTTATTTTATTTCACGTTTTGTAAACGTTGCTCTTAAGCTTACATGTTTGATTAATTTGAAAATCATTCCACTTATTATGTCATTAATCGATGTAATATTTTCCCTCATAGTTATTTATATGAAAAATCTTTCTCTTGACGTAGTGCGAGAATCTCTCCTACACCTTGGTAGAGGCATGCCGCAGAAGAGAAGCAGGAGCGGAGGATCGAGGTAGAGGGAGCATGATATACGCACGCCGATTCGTCTCGGGTGACTTCCAAGACAAACCATCGTAACCGACGGTTACAGTACTTTATACTGATATTCCACGTGTTTTTAGAAAAATTTGTTGTATTTTATACTAATCTTTTATTGTAAGTTCAGTCCCATATGTATGAGCATGACTGTGGTCTCGCGTTTTATGTCTACGCCTGCGGCCCGTTGTCAGAACAACTAGCACTAGAACTAGAACAACTAGCACTAGAACTAGAACAACTGGCTATAGAACCATAGCAACTAGTTCTAGAACTAGAACAAGTAGCACTAGAACAACTAGCAATAGAACTAGAGCAACTAGCTATAGAACTAGAACAACTAGCTCTGGAACTAGAACAAATAGCACTAGAACTAGAGCAACTAGCTCTGGAACTAGAACAACTAGCTCTATAACTAGAGCAAGTAACACCCTGTTTGTAATCCCATGCATGTGCGTTCACGATTGAAATGCTTTCAAATAAATATACTCCAAATGAAACGCCCGCGGCTTCTCTTTATATGGTGTTAATTATTCAAAGGCTATCAACAATACTTTTCTGAAAAATCATCAAAGAAATTGTAACATACACTGTTGAGAAGTTTGCGGTGCGGTGGTGAATGTACCTCGCCCTTGTTGATGACTCATTGTTGTTGTCTGGCGGTGTTGACATTAACACTGACCTTGACCAAGACCTCGTGAATGCCATGGCCTTGAGCTCAAGGTAATGGCCTTGACCTACTTTTTAATTGTTAAACGTTTTTCATAAGTAGGTCATGGCCTTGAGCTCAAGGCCATGGCCTTGACCCACTTTTTTAAGTTTTAAAAGTTTTAAATAAGTAGGCCAAGGCCATAGCCTTGAGCTCAAGGCCATGGCCTTCACCACTTTCAAAATATTTACATTATCAGGTGAGGATCCTTGCCAAGGGCAAGGTCAAAGTATGTTTACATTTCTTCCAACGACAGTTTGGAAATATTTGACTTTGATAATTGCCTGGATTTGAACCCAGGATTATTGAATACAAGCCCGTTACGCTACGGACGGACCCAAACTTACCATTGCTTATATGTTCAGCTCGGATGTGTGTGTTATATTTAGCTTCACAGCAGTTAGAAAATATTTTACTATGGTAATTGGCAAGATTAGAACCCCAGACTGCTGACTAGCAGTCCAACACGCTACGCACACACCCAAACTTCCATTTCGTATTTTGTTCAGATCGTATGTGTATGTTATGTTTTCGTTTTATAAAAAGAAGAAAAACTAAACAAGGAATCTTGCCGTACACCTTTTAAGGCGAAGTTTTGTATTTATAAACGAAATCGAAATTCCCATTCAGTTCTCTCTGCGCAAATAATTTGCGATACACTGAACCGTGTTATATCTATAAAGTTACTAAGTTAAATATATACATTCGCTCGACGCTATATAATATAAAAGATATATTATATAATATTTGGTGCCCGCTTTCTGTGTCCCAATCCGCAAAAAATGACAAAATAAATGACAAAATAAATTTTGAAGACTAAAACACGTTACTTGTTTATATGCTTTAAGGATAGTTTTGCGTTAATACACTGCAATATATATTTGGGATTAAATATGAACATAGAAACGGGTTCATTTAAATGGTGTGAAAATAAACTGTACATGGCATTCTTTCTGTGATTAAACGGTAGAATAAACCCACAACTAATATGATAATTTCGGGTCACCAAAATCGTATATCATTACTTTTTTACCACAGCTTGAAAAGCGGGTATTTTTCACGAATACATAGCGTTTTAGTATATATATTATAGCTCCTTATGGACAAAGTACCCGGTAATGGCTAAGATGGGCATCGATTATTATAAAATCAATGGGAAAACGAGAAACACAACAGCATAATTTATTTACATATGACATCCCCGCGGAATCTACCGGAAAATAACAAACTATTCTAGATTGTCGCGTGTCACCAGTTCTTCACCAAACAGAAAATTCGGACAATTGATATTATATTACTTGTTAATAGAAGACAGTAATTGTATCAATAATCTCTTTTCACACACCCGCGCGCGACTACATTCACAGAACCACAGACCCCACGAGCGCAATCGCACAGACGCACGCACACATACACGTGCACGCACATGTCACCGGCACACATTAAACGCACAAGCGCACGCATACGCTCACGCACAGACGCACGCGCAACACACTCGCTCACACAAGCAAACGCACACGCACACGCACACGCACGCACGCGCACGCACGCACGCACACACACACATGTCATCCGCACACATTAAACGCACAAGCGCACACATACGTTTATGCACACATGCCCACACGCACGCGTGCACGCACACACGCACACACTCGCGCGCACAGACACGCACACGCACGTCACCCGCACACATTAAACACAAGCGCACACATGCCCACACGCACACGCACACACTCGCGTGTGCACAGACGCACTCGCTCACAGACACGCACGCGCGCACGCACACGCACACACACGTCAGCCGCACACATTAAACACACAAGAGCACCCATACGTTTATGCACACATGGCGACACGCACACGCGCATGCACACGCACACACACGTCACCCGCACACATTAAACACACAAGCACACACAAACGCTCATGCACATAATGCCCACACGCACGCGTGCACGCACACACGCACACACTCGCGTGTGCACAGACGCACTCGCTCACAGACACGCACGCGCGCACGCGCACGCACACGCACACACACGTCACCCGCACACATTAAACACACAAGCGCACACATACGTTTATGCACACATGCCCACACGCACGCGCGCACGCACACGCACACACACACACACACACATTAAACACACAAGCGCACACAAACGCTCATGCACATAATGCCCACACGCACGCACACACGCGCACACACACATACATAGACGCGCAAATCTTCCTAGTAGTTAACTTGCTAGTATAATAGAGCCGCTTTTGTCTAGGCTCGCTTCTGCTACTACTATATACAACTGTTAGTTACATATAACATTTGACAACGTGCGTTTAATATACAAACACAAAAATGAAATGTTTCAGCTGCAAACGTAGCTCTGCTGTTTTTTGAATTGCTAGTATGTCGAATCGTCGATGCTGCCTTACTAATGAATGATCCCGTCTATGATACTACGCTATTGCGGGATGCATGCTTCTACCTCTACGTCTTCTTCTCCTACGTTCTGACCGTAATGCAGCTTGTGTCAGTAGTGGAGCTCTGTAAAACAAAGGTTCCATTTAAAATTGATATTAAAATGTTCGCATTTGTGTACAGGTGAAAAGATTACACAGTATGTGACGAAATGCATATTTTTACTTGTATTTCGTTGTTTCTTAGAAGATCTGCGAATATAGTTAAAATATGCTGCGTGTAATACCTCTAAGTGTGATATAACTCTAGTGTATATCACCGGGGCAAATCCAGCAATTTGTAAATGCTATGTTTGTTATCAGACCACGTTATGAACCGTGAATGGAGATCCCGAGTACACTCCTCTTCTCAGATATAGCATGTAAATATCCAATGCACCAGGTAACAACTGACTGACATCTGCGTACATTTAAAGCCCTGATCTCTGATCACAGCATTTTTTTCGAGAGAACGCTCTTTACTCCAGGCGTTGGACGGGTACCTGTCAGTGTTATTAGTTGCATTCTTTTGCAGAGTCAGAAATAGTCAGGGCCCTTAGTGCAAAATATGGACCAAATCGTTACAGGAGTGACAAAAGTCTCAAACAGCCGCGCGTATATATTAGCCTATGCGCGATACCGTGCGTATATTTTTGGTAATTAATTAAACTATTAGTGCTTTAATAAACTCAAAATTTACAGAGACCATAGCTAAAACATGTGTTTATAGTGGGTCGGGGCCAGATGGCCCCCTTAGCACATATTTGCCAATATTATTTGCATTAAATATATATCTATAAACATTATATGGTTAACTTATAGCATGGTTTCTTGCCAATAAATTCTAGCAAATTATTTGATATTGCTCAATAATTTTTCTGGCTATGACCCCACCCCATGGGGCAGATGGGCCACAAATGGATTTTTAAAAAAAAAACTGGATGTACTTATTTGGGGGTAAAACAGGTCCAAAATACAATTTTTATGGACCTGTTGTGATTATTTTTTTGTTTACAGCCTGGCACATCTGACCCGCATTATAGTATTCTGTATAGCCCATCTGACCCCACATCCATGGACCATCTGACCCGCACCCTTGGGACACTACGAAAATGTGTAGAAACACTTTTATTCTTAGACAGAAATTTAATTAAACAATAGACAATAACAGAACAATGTTATTAAACCATAAACAAAAACACAACAGAGCAATGAACATACTAAAAAAAAATTTTAAAAAAAATAATAATATACATCAAAATTGGGGGGAGTCAAGTGCGGGGCAGATGGGCCATTGTATTGCACAATTACATCAAAGTACTAATGTTTAATTGTAAATTTTAATTTAAAAAATTAATTTTCTCGAAATTTATTTGAATCCATATTAAGACTTAGTGTTCTTTTTTATATTATTTACACAGTTGTATTTACTTTCGGTTTACTATCAATTCGTAATCACAAATTTCCTTGGCCTACCCCATAATCCCAAATCACAGTCATCACAGGCCACCATGCTTTTTCAATTTGCTGTGATTTTGGCAAAAGACAATGATTTCATTCTTAACCTCTTTTAAAATGTTAGTATCATTATATGTTGTTATAATATGGCGCCTGAAACCTTTATTGAACTGCTAAAAGTAAACATTTGCCTCTCTGAACTTTAGAAACGTACTAATGGGGAAAAAAGCATCAAAATTCTTACCCCAAAAACAATCCATGCGACACTGTCACCTTGAAACTGCAAAGAATTTTTCTTAGATTTTGTGTACAGACGCCTATACCAAACACAGTTTATTGCGGATATAGTTTCCCCTGTTGATAATAGATGGCAGCATGTTACAGGGATGGTGTCCCATCTGACCCAATGGCCCATCTGACCCAATGGCCCATCTGACCCAATGGCCCATCTGGCCACGACCCACTATATATGTATCTAGAATTTTAGAAAATGTAACTCAAATCGTTCGCGAGATATTAGAGTTAGTACACTATCCTACGGGCCATAGCCGCGCGTATATATTATCCTATGACGATACCGTGCGTATATTTTTGGTAATTAATTAAACTATTCGTGCTTCAATAAACTCAAAATTTACAGAGACCATAGCTAAGAGATGTGTTTATAGGTATCTAGAATTTTAGAAATGTAACTCAAATCCTTCGCGAGATATTAGAGTTAGTACACTATCCTACGGGCCATAGCCGCGCGGATATATTATCCTATGACGATACCGTGCGTATATTTTTGGTAATTAAACTATTCGTGCTTCAATAAACTCAAACTTTACAGAGACCATAGCTAAGAGATGTGTTTATAGGTATCTAGAATTTTCGAAGTGTAGCTCAAATCCTTCGCGAGCTATTAGAGTTAGTACACAATCCTACGGGCCATAGCCGCGCGTATATATTAGCCTATGAGCGATACCGTGCGTATATTTTTGGTAATTAATTAAACTATTCGTGATTCAATAAACTCAAAATTTGCGGGGATTATAGCTAAGACATGTGTTTATATGTATCTAGATTTCTAGAAATGTAGCTCAATTCGTTCGCGAGATATGAGAGTTAATACACTTTCATGCCGCCTATAGCGCAATAGCGTAGGCGGTTAACAGTTGTATACAATGCGCCAGTACAAGCGGGCGCGGTTCGAACATTTAATCATCTGTAATTCACTTCTAATGAATATCTACATTGGGCACCCTCTCTAATATTTATAGTACTGCCATAGGCTACAACTGTGCCAAGTTTGATGCTTTTGTCAGCTATTTAACGATCATGAAGCTAAGGGACCTGACTAAAAAGGCGTTTTTAAACGGAACGCTCATAACAATAATTCACTTCATATATGATAGAAGCACGGATAATTTTGCTCCATTATTTTTCACATTTAGTTTAGGATTTTCTCTGTACATTTATTAGGTCAACTTATTATTTTACTATGCTCTCTATCTTTCCCTCTTATATATCTCTATATATTCCTCTTATATATCGCTCTATCTCTATATCTACAATTCTTGTACATCTCTATATCTCTCGATCAACCATTCTTATACATCTCTATCTCTCTATCTACTTCTCTTATATATATATATATATATATATATATTATATATATATATCTGTCTATACACGCCTCTTATGTATCTCTATATCTCTATCTACCCTTCTTATATATCTCTATAACTACATCTCTTATATATATATATATATATATATCCATATCTCTCTATCTATCGTTCTTATACATCTCTATCTCTCTCTCTCTAGCTCTCTATACATCTCTATATCTCTCTATCTACCATTCTTATACATCTCTATCTCTCTATCTACTTCTTTTATAAGACTAGGCTGAAACCCGCCGCTACGCGCGGGCTTAGTGACTGTGATGGCATGTGTTACATGAAGTGCAGTAGTGTTATGTGTAAGGTGTTATATGGAGAGTTAGTGTTGCACATGTTTGTTTTTTATGGTCGAGATGTCAATACAAAATACATGTGCAATCATGCTTACACGTAACACATTACCATTTGTTTGGCAAGTACACAGTGAAATCACACACACAACAGAGAACGTTTTATTGTATGCTATGTACTGGTTCAGTGCGTTGATGATACGGACTCCAAAGTTAGAATATAGATAGATGTAAATGGGTATAACGTAAACGTAATAATTACGATGCTTCGCATGTTTCCACTGTGTGCGGACCGGTATATTGCGTGTTTGTGATCGCTAATTTCTACGCATGTTTGCACTCTGTGCGGACGAGCGTCAATATTACGTGTTGTGATGCGACCGCTTGTGACAGATCGGTGTCCACGGCACCCGTACACTGTACAGCATTGCAGACTTCCAAAAAAAATCTGCCACTGATGAATTCAACTTGTACATCTCATATGGAAAACTATGGCCAAATAGCTACTGAATATTTAACTTCATTATTACAGGTTATTTCTACTTACATTATGGGGCTTACACAAATCTCAGACACACAGACACAGTACAACAGGAACAGATTGCGTGGTAGTGATCGCTTATTTCTACGCATGTTTTGCACTCTGTGCTGACGACGTAATATTACGTGCTTGTCATTCGGACCGCTTGTACAGATCGGTGTTTTACGACACCGTACAGCATTGCAGACTTCCAAAAAAAAAATCTGCGCTGATGAAATTCAACTTGTCATCCATATGGGTCTTTTTCCATTAACTTCATTATTACATGGTTTATTATCTACTTACATATGTGGGCTTACACAAATCTCAGACACACAGATCGACACAGAATTAGAACACAGATAGACAGAACAACACGAAATTGAAACCTGTTGAAACGAACGAATACAAACGGGAGTGTCTATATTCAGGCGGTACGGAGATTACGGTACGCATATATTTGCTAATATATTGACTAATCTGTGGCGTCAATAAACTCAAATTCACAAGAGAGTATAGCTAAGACATGTGTCTATAGGTATCTAGAATTTAGAAATTTAATCATCTGTAATTCACTTCGCGCGGCATATATTTGCTATATTGACTAATCGTGCGTCAATAACTCAATTTTCACAGAGAGTATATGAATTCAAGCCGCGTACGGAGATCATTTGCATAATATATTCTAGATACCTATAGACACATGTCTTAGCTAACTCTCTGTGAATATTGAGTTTATTGACGCGCGATTAGTCAATATATTAGCAAATATATGCGTACCGTATATCTCCGCGTAGCCGGCCTGAATATGGGTGTGCTATCTCCCGGGCGTGGAGGAGGTCACGTGATAACGTTGACGATGACTTCGAACGTTAACCTCACGTCCGAACACCGCCAACACTAACCTTCACACCAAAATGATATGTGCTCGCGCCTATATATAGGCAGTGTTATCCACAAAAATTAATATGGTGATGTGGGGGGACAGATATCATGATGGCAAAAACCCTAACCCTAAGCCCCTAATCCGCTAACTCCTAACCTAACCCTTACCCTACCCTAACCCTAACCTAATCCTAACCCTAACCTAAATCCTAACCCATAACGCCTACCCTAACCTAACCTTAACCCTAAAATCCTGGCCCTAACCCTAATCCTAACACTATTTCATAACAACTAGTGCTGCCGACGCTTGCGGTCTACCTCCCTCCACGCCCGGGGATAGCATAACCCCCTGAATATAGACAAACCCATACAAATCGCACGAAATACAAACAGCGCCCCTATTGTAGGCAAATGTTTACCTTTCTTTGTTGTTTTTTGTCTTTTTTAAGACCGAACAAACGGTTTTCACCTCCTAGTATGAGTTTAGAACTTGTCCCGTGTAGCTCATCTCGATCTCTTCTGTAAATTTGCGCTATTTGGATCGCTAAACTGACGGAGCCTTTTCATCTAACATACATACATACAACAATTTCGCCAAATTTAGTAAGAATCTCCATTACTATGTCTATAACACGCCTCTATGCTATCTTTGTATCTACCCTTCTCATTAGCTCTATAACTACATGCTCTTATGTATATATCCATCATCTCTCTCTATCTATGCCTTTCTAATACATCTCTATATCTCTGCTATTATCTTTCTATACATCTCTAACTATCTCTTCTATCTACGCATTCTGTATACATCGTCTATCTCTCTATCTACTTTCGTGGCTTATAGTATTATATCTCTAACCCTTGTCTATGACACGCCTCTATGTGATCTCTATGCTACCCCTCTTATTATACTCTATAACTAGCATCTCCTTATATATATCCATATTCTCTCTATGCTTATCCTTCTCAATACATCTCTATATCTCTCTATCTATCGTTCTTATACATGCTCTATATCTCTCTATGCTACATTCTTATACATCTCTATCTGCTCTATCTACTTCTGTTTATAATTATATATATTATATATATATTATATATATATATATATATATAATATATATATATATATTATTATATAAGTGTCTCGTCTATATCGTCTATTATACGCCTCTTACGTATCTCTATTTATCGTCTCTCTATCTTGCCATTCTTATATATCTCTATAACTACATCTCTTATATATAACCATATCTCTCTATTATATTCTAATACATCTCTATATCCCTCTCTCTCTTATGCTAGCTGCTGCTATATATATCTCTATATCTTCTATCGCCCCATTCTTATACATATGTACTTTTGGTTATTTAAAGACGGTACATTCGTAAAAGATATATCAACATGAGCTCGCAAGATCTTACCGTCAGTGGTATCTATATAGTATCTCTATATCTCTCCATCTCCCCTCTATATCTCTACATTGCAGTTTATATTCTACTATGTATAACTTGTAACTTGCATTGCTTTGCATAACTTACGGATGGTTCTCTCTGAACAGACGGCCTGCGATGCATGCAGCCAGTAATTAACAACACACAGCTGCATGCTTGCACTGACAGTACGTTATGGTGTATATATATATATATACTGTATGTAATAATGTATATAATAATTATGTCCATGTTAAAACTTACACTACTTGTCATCACGTGTGTGCGGTCGCAGCTGAGAAGTTCGAGACAAGCATGTAAACAAAATATGAAAGATCTCTAAATACGGAGATCTCTAAGCGTACAGTATAGTTCCGGTGTTATAATGATATCACGTGAGAAAGAAGCCCGTCTCATGGTGTGCCGATATTCCGTTAAAATTACAGGTACTTGTAATGTTCTTATGATTGTTAATCAATGATATCAAACCATAATTGAACTCAGAAGATTGTAACACCTCGTTTCTGTGTAATCATTCCCGCTGCTCTTTTTTTTCCTATTTCGGATGTCTGCTCGCGCATGTGTTACATTGCACACATAGAGTCAGCACCGATACAAAACGTAAACACTAGGGCTGGGCATCACATTCCTCCCCAACTTGAACAGAATGTCTATGCCATACGAAAAATGTTAAAACACTGATTATATGCTTTAGTTTACATGAGCGCAATTTTAAACAAAACCAGAATTCAGCAGTAGCTGATAAAACACGAATATCTCATACATGATACAAACTGAAACATGGTACCAAAGGTAAACTTCAGTCCTTTAGCACAGTCCTTAAATTGAAAAGAACTCTGTTTGTATAAGGTACATGAGGTTCATAGTTTCCAAAAGTCAGATAAATTCTAACAACAATTAATCTCAGGGTCAGGGTAGATTGCCTTTTCCTGTAGCATGAAGCTAGTTCTACTTCATGACGAAGTCCTTGAATCTCTCCGGAAGCCGACGCTCTCGCTGCGGTCTACCTTGCACCTCGGGTAGGCCTGGAGCGTGCGGGACCACAGTGTCCGGCGGCGGGTCGTCTGGTCCGGAGTATTGTTGCAGACCCAGCTCTTCCTCCTCCTCATCAGACGACGTCGGGACGTCTTCTGGACGTGTGGGAGAGCGTTTGAAACGAGACGAGTTTCTGGTGACTGTCTTACCACGACATTCTGCCGTCACCATCGATCCATTTCTCTTGGTAACGATGAGGGATTTCGGATCAAACGGGGGATCAGACTTCCTCATTCCCTCTCTCTTCATGAGCACAGGTTCACCAACTTTTATACAAGATTCTCTGACGTATGCCTTGCGATCCGCGTACACCTTCATCCTTGCTTTGGACTCGCTGTCCTTCTGACGGACGTCGTGCTGCGGTTGCTTGTACGTGATCCGGGGAAGGGTTGTTTTGTTGGCCCTCCCGAACATTAGCGTAGCTGGAGGTATGCCAGTGCTGCTGTGAGGGGTTGCTCGATAGTTAAGCAGAAAGCTGTGCAGCTCTTGGTTCCAGTTTTTCATTTCCGCAATGGCAGCTTTAATGGACTTCTTCACCGTCTTCATATAGCGTTCTGCCTCGGCGTTTGCGAGCGGTTACAGGGGAGTAATCTTACGATGCTTGAAGCCTTTGTGCCGTGCGTAGTCAGAGAATGCGCTGCTGTTGAAGGGGGTCCGTTATCCGACTTGACCACATCGGGTACACCGAATTCTCCAATAATCTTGTCAAGGACAGGGATGACAGCATTTGCTGTGAGAGAGGACACTGGTTCCACGACGACGTAGCGTGAGAAGTCGTCGGAGATTACCATAAAATGCGTACCCATGCCAGGTACCTGTCCAAAATCAGTGCTGATCTCTGAACCATGGACGTTTAGGCAGTGCCGACATTTTTAGGGGTTCCCGTCTTTGGGTGGGCGTCGCTACCTGGCATGCCATGCAACTACGAATCATTTCCTCTACTCGATGGTCTATACCGCTGAACCAAACTTTCTTACGTATGAGTGCCTTCGTCTTGCCCATGCCTTGATGACCAACGTGTGCCAGCTCGACAGCGCATTGTCGCAGTTCATGTGGTACAACAATTCGTGTGCCACGTAGAATCAAGTTGCCGGATTCGGTCACGGACAGTTCCCCTCGGACTTTGTGAATTCGATCGAATGATGCCGTGTTAACACCGGGTCGTTGTCTCGCGATCTCCCATTTGGCAAAACGGATGGTGTGAATGACAGCTTGCAGGGTCGCATCGCGTTCGGTGCATTGTGGAGTTCAGTCAGGGTTATTGCATTGGGTGCAGAGGTTGCAGCAATGTGGTTGATGTACTCCTCCATAACCCTCTCCTCTCTCCTAGAGCACTCAGTGACGGTAGGCGTGTGTCTTGACAGGTAATCTGCTGGATTGTCCTTTCCGCTTTGATACTTCAGCTCGATCTCGTACGGTTGGAGTCTGAGTGGCCAACGTTCGATACGTGCTGGTGGCTTTGCCCGCGGATTATTGTACAGCGGCACCAGTGGTTTGTGGTCGGTGTATATGGTTACTGGACTTCCCATCACGTAGATGTGAAGGTGTTCACAGGCCCATACTACAGCCAGGGCTTCGCGCTCTGTTTGGCTGTAACGCTGTTCAACTGGTGTGAGCGCTCTGCTGGCATACTCTACAGTGTGACGCGTGTCGTCTTTCTCTGCCTGCGTCAGAATAACGCAGAGACCTACAGGACTGGCATCGACGTGCAGTTCAGTTGCCAATGAGGGATCGAAGTACCGCAGTACTGGCGCTTGTGTCAGTGCAGTCTTCAGCGCGTTGAATGCTGCTTGATGTTTTGCCAACCATTGCCACGGGATGTCTTTCTTGGTCAGTTTTCGGAGGTCGTGCGTGATTGTTGCGTAGTCGTGGACGAATCTGGACCCGCAGTAGTTTGACATTCCGAGGAGACTACGGATCTCGGACGCAGACTTTGGCGGTTCCATCTCAAGAATTGGAATGGATCAGCGGCAAGACCTGCTTTCGAGAAGATGTGACCGAAGAATTCAAGTGATGTTTTGTTGAACTCGCACTTCTTCTTGGAGAGAGTGAGCCCTTTTTCCCTCAGACGTTGGAATGCTGCTCGAAGATTCTCGTCGTGTGCCGTTTGGTCAGTTCCGAAAACGAGTATGTCATCGCTCAGGTTGATAACACCATTGAGACCGGCTAGGGCTTGTCAGATGGCTTCTTGAAAACCCTCGGCAGCGCTACAGATGCCGAAATTCAACCTGGTGAATTGCCTCAGGCCGACGTGTGTGGCGAACGTTGTAATATACCGTGATGCCTCGTCGAGTTCTGGCTGGTTATAGCCTTGATTTAGGGCTAGCTTAGAAAACACTGTCGTGAGGTCGTTCACAAATTCGTTGATTGTAGGCGTTGAGTGGCGTTCCCTCTTTATTGCTGTATTTGCACATCACATGTCGATGCACACCCGGAGCTGTCCGTTTTTCTTCGGGACACAGACCACTGGAGAGACCCACGGTGTCGGGCCAGTAGGTCGTTGAAGTACTCCGAGGTCTTCATCTGCTTGAAGTTGAGCTTCAAGGTCTTTGCGCACGTGAAATGGAACGCGTCGATGTGTCTGTGCTACAGGTTGGACGGTTTCATCAATGTGTAGGTGCACGTTATAGTCCTTACTCAGCTTACCCAGACCAGTGAACAAATCGCTATATTTACTCACCAGTTGTTGCGTCTCCCAATGGCGTTCACCAGTGTGATAAGCTTGAGTTGACGTGATGTCTGCCAACTGAGAAGTGAGGCGCTTCCGTTGCGTACTACGGTGAGTGTTGCATCACATGACCTGTTCTTGTGTATCAGGCACGATGTGAACTCTCCATGCGTTTGCAGTAGTGTCGTCTTGCCATACGCGTATATCCTTGCTGAAGAACGTTGTAGCGGCTGCTTTGCATGGAGCGGTAGTGTTCCTCAGAGAGCAGGTTGATGCTTGCTCCCGAGTCAGCCATCATGGTGATGTGGTTGTTGCCAATGTTGATGTCAAAATGTGGTGAGGTGGCTTGACCTTTTATGTTCACCTTGTAGGTTTACTCGGTGTCTTCTACCTCCTCTATTTGGTGCACTCTTGACGTTGACAAACATACAGCAGCAAAATGGTTTTGCTTACCACAACTTCTACAGGCTTGACCCCATGCCGGACATTTCTTGAATCCACCTTGGTGTGGCCACTGACCTCCACAGTTCCGGCACTTCTTAGTGGTGCTGTTTGGAGCTGGTTTTGGATGGCGAGTGGTGAAATTCCCGGCAGGCTGTTTATGGACATGCTGTTTTGACTTTGATGCGAACGTTGGTTTGTTCCGGCTTAGGAGATTAACCCCTTGACTCTTGATCGCCTTGGAGTGTGCATGTGTGACTTCCAGGTTGCGGGCGTATTGCAATAGCTGGTCTAATGTTACGTCCGGATCACTCAGTCCCTTGTCACGCACCTTGTCTAGCCGACAACCCATGATGATCTGTGACTTAACCTCTGCATTAGGCTCCGCGAACTGACAGGTTTCTGCCAGTTGTTTGAGGATACAGTAAAATTCTTCTATGTTGGGTGTATCCTGGACAGTTTTCTTGAAGAGGTATCTTTGAAATTCAATGTTGGCTCGCGGGTTAAAATAAGCAGTGATGGCGGCAGTTACTCGCCCGTAAACGTCCTGACCTGGCACAGCTGTTTGACTCTCCGATCCTGGAATTTTCGGGATAGGCTCCAATAACTGCTGATTGAAGCTGTCTACGATGTCGTTGAGGTCGGAACTCTTCTGTCAAGATAAACGAGTGGAGTGACAACAAAGACACTGACTTGTGACAAACGATCCTTTATTCAGCCATGATGATTTGCGCGCCCTTTTCATGCGTTCATATGTTATAGTTCATAGAGGGCGACACTGCACAGTAGTGTACCAACATCACAGGAACCACCGTACATGAGCAGTAATCCCTTCTCAGTGGCGGATCTACCGGGGGGGAGGTTAAGCCCCCCCCCCTCCCTTGGGCTGCCTAGTGAAATCGTGATGTAGGCCTACTTGGAAAAAAATAACCAGTGTCGGGTGTCGAAAATTACCCCTTCCATGGCCCTAGCAGACCTAGTCCTAGTAGTTGTGCCGGCAAGGCACACCATAGCCTGGGGTGTTTATGCTCCAAAGTAATTTATTACTGTCTGTGGTTGTGGTCGCGTGCCCATCCCCCACCCCAGCTTATGCATACAACCAGAGCAGGCCTTACTCCCTACTCATTAACACCAATGTGTGATCCACTTCCACACAGTGGGGAGTTTGTTGTTGGAGCATTTTGTAACATGTGCTGGTCAGGGGCCTGTTGTCAGAAACAAAATTAGTCTTAACATTAGTCTTAACATTCCACTCATTAACCGTTGACAGAAACATCGTAATGTTACGAGAACGAAAAATCCTCGCAAATATCCTCTTAACATTACGAGAGCCCAGACCCTCTCGTAACTTTAATATTAAGTTGAAAATAACACATTTACACTACGAATTACAATTATAGTAATACTATATTTTATAATAATGAATAAAATGTGTTTTTGTGTTTTTGTGTTTTTAAATTATCTACCGCTAATAAAACAAAACAATACATTTACAAATGGCGTATGGCATTTGTTCTCTTGTTTTAAAGGAATGCCACGCTTGCCACGACTCTCGCGTCTCGCGTTACAGTGTGAGAATTTGTCTTGTTATGCAGAATAAATTACTGATTAGTTATTGAGTTACCTATCTCTAAATGTGTCATTTCAGGTAGTATTACGTAGGTCATCTAGTCTTCTATAGCTCCAGACATACGGTAACCATGGAAAGTGCGGAGGAAAGTTCTCCCAAAAAGAGAAGGCAAACATCACTTAATAACTACTTCAGGTATAGGTCTACAGAGTATCCTAACGCTGACTAATGTGGATTTTCTTGTCTTGTCTTTTGTTACTTTAATGACAATTTTTTGGGTACTTTGTAGCTTTGCATCATCTTCTGGTGGCGGGGATAAGCCGCGAGCAACTAGCCATGATACTAGACCTACATGTAGTCAGACACAGCACTCAGACATTCCTGGTGACCGGACTTCTCCCACTATTTCTGGTTGTGCTAACAGTTCTGGTGCTGGCATCCTTCCTGCCACGAGTATTCCCCCTCAAGACAATCCCTTAGTATCCCACAGTGGCCCTACCCAGACTAGCCACACTAAGCCTATAGACACTGAGGTACCATATCAATGGGATATTGGGTTGCTGGTGACTGGGCAGGGGTCAGTGCCTCTGGATTTCATCAGTGACAGTGATCGCTATCACTACTTGACGCACACCTACCAAGGAAAAGAGTTTGCAACATACCAAGTTACAAAGAGGGGCAGGAAAATCCCGCTCACCTTCCAAGAGTCATGGCTCAAAGACTTTAAGTGGCTGACATACTCCCAATCACAAGGTGGAGGGTACTGCAAGTACTGTGTCTTGTTCAAAGCCAAGTTAGTCAAAGGAGTGCTTGGTACCCTGGTGAAGACCCAATTTACACATTTCAGCAAGGCCAGAGGCAAAGATGGCTGTCTCACAAATCATGACAAATTTGACTACCACCATCATGCAATGGTAATGGGAAAGTCATTTATTGCCACTTAAACCAACCCTGAAGCCAGAATTGACACCATTATTGAAAGAAAGGGCCAGGAAATCTCTGAACAGAACAGGCACATCCTGTCCGTCATTGCGGATACAGTCAAGCTGTGTGGCATGCAGGGGCTCCCTTTACGTGGTCACATAGATGACAACACAGCAGAGCCACTCACGAACCAAGGAGTCTTCAAGGCAATTCTAGACCACACCGCCAAATCTGATCCAATCCTTCGTGAACATTTAGAACGTGGAATGAAGAACCAACAGTACACATCAAAGACTATACAGAACCAGATCATTAGCATCACAGAGAACTGCCTGCGTGAGAAGATCTTGGCACCTGTGAAAGATGATACTGATCTACTAAAACATGTGAAATATTTCAGTGTTATGGCTGATGAGGTGACTGATCCACATGGAAATCAACGTACTGTCACTGTGCGTGAGGTTTGTGGATCTTACTGGCAAGGAGCCCCACATTAGGGAAGCCTTCGTGGACTTTGTTCATCTGCAGAGGGCAACTGGACAGAGTATTGCCAAAGCCATCTTAAGCCTCCTCAACAAGCATGGTCTAGATATCCAAAATATGCGTGGACAGTCATACGATAGTGCCTCTGCAATGGCTGGTAGTGCAAGAGGAGCTCAAGCACTCATCAAGGAGAAGAACCCACTGGCATTATACACACATTGTCGCTCTCACGTACTGAGCTTGGCCATTGGCAGAGCATGCCAAGTGCAAGATATCCGCAACACGATCGAAGTGATCAATGAGATCTACTTATTCTTCCATCTGTCACCCAAACGACAACGCTTCCTTGAAGCTGTCCTTGGAACATATGCACCAAAAAGCCGAGTTCATAAACTCAAAGGACTCTGCAAGACAAGATGGACAGAAAAGCATGACTGCCTTGAAACCTTCCGTGCTCTGTACGAGTACAACTTCATATCCATGCATTTTGTGGTGCAACCAGGGGAGTACGCAAAGATTGAGTCATTATGGGATTGGGATGCTGAAACTCGTACGAAGGCTCAGGGTTTCATGACGTCCCTCAGGAATGGCCGCAACATTGTAGCCCTAGTCATCCTTGTCAATGGCCTTGATACTGTGAAGGGTCTTAGCAGCAAACTCCAGAAGAGAGATGCAGAGGTTGTTGCCGCCTATAGCCTTATCGACACAGCTATGGAGGAGGTGAGGAGACAAAGAGCAGACTTTGATTCAGTCTGGAGAAACTCGTTCAAAGAGGCCGAGACTATGGCTACTGATGTTGGGGGAGAGATGGCTGTCCCTAGAAGAGCCAAACCTCAGATACACCGTGTAAATACTCCAGCTGACACAGCCAGGTATAGATCTACATTGTTATTATTATCAAAATTTATAATAACACTTTAAGATGACTGCTGTTTCAACCTCCTTGTGACGTGCCTTGAACAGAGAAGGCATTTTGATAATAATATACATTGTCTCAAGCCTTGGTTGTTATTTTCCAGTGAGTACTACAAGAGAACAGCAGGGATTCCATTCATGGACAGCTTTCTCCAAGAGCTGAACACTAGATTCTCAGCTGACAACCGAGCTGTGAAGTCTATCATGTCCCTCGTCCCTATGTTGATGGTAGGGCTAGCTGATGTCGAGTCATTGGCAGAGGAACTGCTCTTCTGGGAGAGGGATCTACCTTCCCCTCATCATCTCATGCCCTAAAGGTACCATATTGACACTTCTCCTTTGTGGTAACACACAACTTCTTTAAATCTTCAACTTACATTCAAATCTTTTTATCCTGCACTGCAGTCAATGCCATTGTTCTTTCAGAGAGAACTGGTGCGCTGGAAGAGTTGCTGCATGATGCAGCAAGGCAACCTTCCTGACAACCTGATTGACACCCTGCGTGTTTTTGCGCAGCGCGCGGCATACCACGCGGTCTGACACGCAGCGCGAGAGCAAGCAAGAGAGAGAGAGAGAGAGAGAGACCGTGGGGAGTGGGAGAAAGAGAGAGAGAGAGAGAGAGAGAGAGAGAGAGGGTTCGAAGACAATCAGTCGCACAGCGTCGTTGGGCACGTTTTAACGAATACGCGTACGGCGATCGGAGATTCCAGCACCCCCCTCCCCCCGCGCGCACGTGGCCGGGCACGGTCTAAATGCTATCTCCAACTCGGCCGGTGTTACCGGTCACACATGTTTTTACGTCTTTTTGGGGACCACGCGGTCGCACTTTTGACACGCAGCGAGGAGAGAGAGAGAGAGAGAGAGAGAGAGAGAGAGAGACCGTGGAGAGTGGGAGAAAGAGAGCGAGAGAGAGAGAGACCGTGGAGAGTGGGAGAAAGAAAGAGAGAGAGGGAGAGAGAGCGAGAGAGAGAGAGAGAGAGAGAGAGGGTTAGAAGACAATGTCTAGACAATGAGTCGCACAGCCTCGTTGGGCTAGAATACGTATGCATAATGATGCTCCCAGCAAGCCGTCGTTGGCTATTACACATGGTTTTTACGAATACGGCGGAGCGAGAGATTGCAGGCCCCCTCCTCCCCCCGCGCTGCCTGTGGCGACCAGAATACGTGGAGAATACGCTAGCTGCTATAAATATATAGTTATGTGTCAGTGTGCAGTAGTTAGCATGCGGCGGCCAGCGTGTGACAGTGTGTTGCAGATGAGCCGGTGTAGGTGTGATGAAAACTTCATTTGTGACAACATTTCTTGTGACAACATGTGACTTCATTTGTGAACAACTTTCATCTTGTGATGAACGCGATGTTACGCTGCCCGCTATACGGATTCGCGCGCAGGAGGGCTAGTCGTCCCTGCTGCAGCGCGGCCCTGGAGCAGCAAAGCAGCAGCAGCAGGAAATGCCCTCTTCCCAAGGCCGCAGTAGCCAAGCCGGTGTACGTCTGACGAAAAGTGCACGATGTTACGCTGCCCGCTATACGGATTCGTGCGCCTGCCCTCTTTTGGCGCGCGAATTCGTATAGCGGGCAGCGCGAGATGCTACATACCACACCCCGCGGTCGCCTGCGCCAAGTCCCGCGGAAGTGCGCGGCTTAACCGCTCTCGGCGGTCGGGGAACAACGCATCTTTTGCGCAACGCCATCTTGTACCCGGTCTCTCTGGTTGTTCACCCTATAGCTATTGTACAGCAGCTTCTATCTTCCACTCTCTCTCTCTAATTTTCCCCCGCTTTCTCTGTTTCGCTGTCTCTCTCCCTCTCTCTTTCTCTCTGTCTCTCTCCCCATTTCTCTCTGTCTCTCGCCCTCTCTCTCTGTCTCTCTTAACCTCTCGCTCTCCCTCTCTCCCCCTCTCTCTTATAACCCTGCCAGTAAGTTTACATACAATAGTATTCGTCCCCCTCATCGCTGTTATCGCGGCAGATAAACGTAAAGGAACCCCGTTATAATACAAAGTTGTGGATTGAGTAACGGCCTCGCTTCTAGCAGTAGCGTTACAGCAGAGAGCATTGTAGCCTACAGGCACACAGAATAACGCACTCCTGCATCTAACTCGAGAACTATAGCCCTTCGCTCTGTGGCAGAGTGAAGGGCTATAGATCTAGAGCTATCTTGCATCACTTTACATCTACACTTGGGAGAGGTAAGCTGTCAGTCTGTGCTGCACTCTGTAGATAGTAGATACGATTCACACATACACACTTACACACGCATACACGGAAACGTACATATATCACCATTACCCGGTATACCTACATGGCCCGGGAGATATTTTAGCGAGTGGCCGTGTAGAGGGAGGGATACTGGAAGGCATTTAGAAGTATGGCCCGCCCGATCACTCTAACCCCGAAAACAACTGTGATTATAGAGATGGGTGAAGCTGCATGTTACAACACCAACACGCACGCACGCACGCACGGACGAACGCACGCACGCACGCCGGGACTTGTTGCAAGACAATGGGGCATAGAAGCGCAAGAATTCCCTCTCTCTCTCTTTTCCTATCCCCCCCTCTCTCTCGCCATCGTCTCCCTCAAAATGCTAGCCGTGACTTTGAATGCCGCATCAAGGTCAACGTCGTCACGCCGTATTCTGACCCGTCGCGAGAGAAGTATGGTACAAGCATAGGCATCTAAACTACGAACCGCTTGAGAGAACCTCTGATCATGATGCGGGTCTACCTTCACGCGACCGAACACGCGGACCTCCTCGCGTGTTCCACGGAAAAAAACACACACACACACACGAAGTATTCGGATTTCTTATATAGGAGAAATCAAACGTACGACGTACACTCGGTTACAATGTGGCGCGCGCGGGGGGGCGGTAACAAAAGCTAAATAAATAATCTCTCTCCGACTTTCTCTCCGTCTCTGACAAATTTACAAATTATGTACAAAAATAGCTACAAAGTTGCTTCAGCAAATGCTGCCGTGAGTCACCACTAGAGGGCGCACGATACCGCTGTGTATCGACACTAGAGGGCGCACGATGCCGCTGTGTATCAACACTAGAGGGTGCACAATGCTGCTGTGTATTAACACTAGGGGACCAACAATGCTGCCGTGTATCAACACTAGGAGGCGCACACAAACTGACGTCGCATCTGCAAGGCAAGGTTCCCTGTTCTTCGCGACCGAGTTGTCACAGCACGCTTTCACAAATTTAGTTTTTTATTATTGCAGATCTTCGGCGACACTCGGCTGCGCTACCTACGTGCAGCACTCTTACAGTGACTCTTACAGTGACAAACACGAGCCAGATATCAGCTGTTGTGTTCGCGCGACCCCACGAACAAATCCGACGTGTGATACACAACAACAAAATTACACAAGTTTTTAGCAGCAACATCTGTAACAGTACGAGTAGCAGCAGCAATTTGTGAAAAAAATTTGTACGATCAAACCTATTGTAGCAGATTCGCTTTTGGTATCGTGCGTTTCATTTTTGTCTCACGAGAGATGGCGCTAGCGGGGAATCTCCCGCAATGAGCAATTTGTGGGTACCCTCCGCGAGGACGGTTCCAAGAAGTGAAAACAATAAAAAAAACGGCGCGAAGGAGATACGCCGGAGAGTTATGGCGGGCAGTTGTGTTTTTGGAATACGTTCGATGTTAACCGTGCGCGTGCGGTAGCTAGTATGGTCAACAGGTGCTGGAGTGGTCAAGTGAGGTAGGGTCGAGTGGGGCTGCCCGTTGGTCGAGTCGGAGTGATGGGTACGTTGCGGTTGCGGCGAGATTGAGATATGTCAGACTGACATTGTGATAGTGTATTGTTGATGCAGATGGCTGTAGGCCTACACTAAGAGTGTAGTAATTATACGTAGCTGTATGTGTAGGTAGTGTATATGTACGTTGTAGCACATCTTTTGTACACCAGGGATCGCCACCGCGAGGACGACGCCTCGTTAGACAGTCTACGGTATAGGCGAAGTGATCTGCTGATGCAGATGGCTGTAGGCCTACACTAAGAGTGTAGTAATTATACGTAAGCTGTATTGTGTAGGTAGTGTATATGTACGTGTACACATTTTGTACACCAGGGGTCGCCACCGCGAGGACGACGCTCGTTAGACAGTCTACGGTATAGCGAAGTGATCTGTTATCGAACGTATTTTGTGATGTATAGGCACTGGTGTTTAAATCGCCTGTAGTAATTGTTAGTTTGCATGTTACGGTGGCGTGATGGTCTTACGCGTCGAATCGCGCGCGATGATGACTCGAGTCTGGCTCGGAGCGAACGTGCTGTAACAGTTGCTGTGTAATTGGTTAATGTGTTAACTTCTTGTTTAGTACGCATTACCGAATAATACTTATTAACTTTCTAGCATTCTCACTTCTCACTTCGTGACCGGCACCCCCCCCCCTCCGTATCTCACTGGACGACCGGAACCCCCCCTTTCTCGGCGCTCGGGTGTTTGGCTGCCTCTGCCTCGTCGCGATCCTTGTGATCGAACTCGTAAAGGACGGGGAGTAACGGCCCTGTCAGGGTGCGCGGCGACAACGGCAACCGGACGTATACCACGGCCAATGGTAGTAGTCGAGTCGGTTAGTTAGGCGATCAGAGAGAGAGCGAAATCCGTTACACTATCATAATATACTCGCGTCTGCGCGACGACGATGACGTCATCGTCACTATGGTTACGCTCACACGAAAACCGCAAACGATGCAAGCAGCGACATTAGAGATGCGGATTAGACGCTGGAATGTTTGTCCCTGGTGTACGTGCGTGTGTGCGTTCGTCCGTGCGTGCGTGCATGTGTATGCGCTTGTACGATAACAGATATGCGTGTAACACGCACATACACATACACATACACACAGATGCACGCACGCAGACCACATGCACGCGCGCACACGTATAAATGCACGCGCGAACGCACGCACACCATATGCATGCGCGCACACATGCATAGATGCGCGCACACACACCCACACACACAAACAGAAGTACGCATGCACGCACACCATATGCATGCGCGCACACACAGAGACGCACGCACGCGCACCAATTGCAAGCACGCACGCACGCACGCACGCGAACAATATTCGTGAGTGATAGATATTGCAGTCAGCTGGTGTGTATCTTGTCACACACGTATCTTGTCACAGCTACCGAGAGAGTAAGTAATGGAACTGGTCCAACACCAGGTTGTTGGCGCAAAAGCTCATCCTCCAACTCATGTACAGCCCTTTTGACCACCGGGTTTTTATTAACATGGCGGGCCATCTGTGCAGGAGCAGCTCAACGTGTTACCAGGTCAGCAGGGTTGTCCTCAGACGGCACCCAGTACCACTCACTTGGCAAAGACAGTGACTGGATTTCACCAACCCGATTGGCGAAGAATGTAGCGAAACCATATGACTCTTTCTGCACAGCACCCAGAACTGTTCTGGAATCGATTAGATGAAATATCCTCTTGAACTTGACTCGGCAGTGCTGCTCAATAAACTTCCTTAGGCGGACGCCTTTTACAGCTCCATTGATTTCCGACTTAACAATGTCCCCCTTTTGGTTGAGTGGACAGAGCTTGGCTTTTGATTCAATGATTCGGACCGTGTAGCTACTACCTTCCTGCCATCTTGCATATGCCACACTTCCGAAAAGAGTCCACCACTAGGCTACCACTATGACTATTGTTGCTTTTGCGCATACCCGCTGTACCACTAACATACATTAAAAGTCATGAGGGGAATAGAATTCGTCTTCAAAGTTTTCTCTGCGGTGTAAAAAATAACTTTAATGTGCTTTACTCTGGCATGCCTATGTTTATCCATTATCCTTTGTCCGAAGAGAATTAATTCAGTAACCACTATCAACACCAGGTGCGTGCCAAGCGAATTAATTCATTGACTGAGGGAATGACAGGCGTACAGACTTTTAATGTAGTTGTCCAATCCATTGGGCAAATGCTTCCGATGGCACATGTTTGTAATACACGGTATAGCTATGCACACAACAACTCACGCGTTATCGACCAAGCTACGAGAAATATTGCAATATAATGGCTGCACTATTTCTCACATATTATATGTTCAATATTAGTAATAATTTATTGTTGACAAAAGACTGACATCAGGAACCTGTCAATAATGAACACTGGCCACGAGCGGCGCGGTAGCGGGATAATGGATAGCCAGGGCTGACAACGCATCACCTGTACAGTTGAGAATGTTGGCTCATCAGGTAAATCACTCTCATCCGAGCAACATGTCTCTACGTTACCTGCTCGTCTACACTCTACTGGCGCCAGCGTGTTCGTTGATCAACGCCAACTCATCGTCTTCTCCAGCCTGTCTAATCCCCTCTGCTAGTAACAACTCCAAGATGAAGCTGCGACAGGAAGTGACAAACCTTCAGCCTTCACGCGGTATCGATCAACTGAATGGTGCGCACATAAAAGTTGGATTCCACAAATCATTTTCATCGGACGACTCAGTGGCTATGTTTTCGAAAACATTGCTAGCGGATTTGAGTAAGTATCACAATTTCACGTACACCATTCGCCCTGGACACACGATCCAAGGAGAATTGTCAGCGATAAGAGATGGATTATTAGACCTGGAAATTGGTTTTTTTACTTATACGCACCAACGTGCGAGCATGGTGCGATTCCTAATACCACTCCTGACTGAGAACTATGTTATCGTTATCAAAAGACCAAGGCAGAAGACCGAAATATTAAATATTCTCGATCCATTTGACACCTACATTTGGGTTTGTCTGCTTGCATATTTACTTGTGGCAACATTAATAACGGCAGCTATGGAAAGATGGTCACACAAGGACAGTGGACTAGAGGGAAATACGGAATCTACACAAGGTATAGTCTACTATGTGGTCTACATGTTTGGTTCCTTCCTGCAGCAGGGCGGAGTCAGCTTGCCTCGAACTATTTCTACCCGAATACTACTGTCTATGTGGTGGCTTTTCGTTCTTAATGTTTGCGCTTTGTACGGTGGACATCTATTCAGTTCTCTTACTGTTAAGCCGGCGATACAGTATCCGTTTGAGACACTACATGAATTTGCACTTCATCCTTCTATCACACCAACCTCCGTTGAAGGGTGGGCGATTTTTAATCAGATGCAGCAACAACCTTCAGAGTCTGACCTGGGAACGTTGTGGCAAAAAATCTCCGCGGATGAGCGGGCTGTAGTGAGCAGTACAGATACTGCACTGGAACTCGTTCTCACAGGAGAATATGCGTTTATCAGCGATGAAATAGGCACGGATGCTATTTTTCGCGCACAATATGCGGCAACAGGAACTTGCAGCCTAGCTGTAGCTCCTATAAAGATACGGGCAAGTTACTTGTCGTGGTTCGTGCAACATGGCAGCAAATACGAGCAAGGCTTGAATATAGGTCTTCAGCGGTATAAAGAAAGTGGTCTCTTCACACATCACTATAAGATGCAGCTACCTGTACCACCCGATTGCTCGCAGGTAGGAGGAATGACAGTACACGCGCGCAATCTTCACTTACACACCATGTCAGGAATCCTACTCGTGCTACTGATAGGATTAATACCATCGCTGCTCTGTCTTCTACTGGAGGTCATTGTGAAGAGGAACAAGAGAAACGCAAGGCGTCATCGAAAGCACGCGTGGCGTAAGCTATACAAATTTTAATCTATTCCCTGTTGTTATTTGGCGGTTGATGTAGCAAGCTATGTCTATAATGTAATTTATTGCTGTTATTGGGTACGATGTGCTACTCAGGAATTGTTCATCGTTTAGCAGGACGCTTTTTCTTATTTGTGCAGTATTGTGATGTTAGAATTCATCTAAATTTATTGTGAATATAAAAACTAGATACGTATTTTAAACGTAAGATCGTTCTCGTGAGGTTGGCGCATAGAAAAGAATTAATCATATATAGTAGATATTAGGAGTAGTATGCCGAATATTGGTTATTTTGGAAATCCCAATTTAAGACCTAGAGAATCATAATTAATCTTACTATCGATTCGTATGTTTGTATTAATGTATGTTTGTTTGCTATAAGAAATACATCAGGCGTAAACAACTGGTATCATGTGTCACTGACGAGTTAGAAAGTCAGGGCTGACTTTCCTAGCAAGTATGCTATGAAAAAAAGGTTACAACGTCTTTACAGAAATGTAGAGATATGACGAGCGCGTATTGTCCGGTAATGCACATATTTTGCGAATGATAGCTAAAGAGGTTAACTAATATGTTACAACAATATACTCCTAATCAAGTATATTAATTATTATGATACGCACATGCGCGCGAGAACGGAGCAATCGAATCGCTCTTTGTCTTAAACGTGAAATTACGGCTCCACATAGGCTAATGACTCCCCGAGACGTTGTCTACAATAGGCTATCCGTACGTCGTCACTAGCAAAATATCAGAATTATGATATTCTTTACTTACATGTTTTATTCAATTGTCCTAAGATTCTTTATGTAATGGGAAACCTTTCTCTGTTACACACGTTTCAATAAATTTTAAATGCTTATATACAGCAGATACATTCATTTTCTAAATATATCCGGCTACATAACTACTTAATTAAACGTAAGAAATATAAAACTATGTACTTCCATTACTCCACCACCGCCGCCACCACCACCACCACCTACACCACCACCACAACACACCAGGTGCGTGCCAAGCGAATAAATTCATTGACTGCGGGAATGACAGGCGTACAGACTTTTGATGTAGTTGTCCAATCTATTTGGCAAATGCTTCCGATGGCACATGTTTGTAATACACGGTATAGCAACGCACACAACAACTCACGAGTTCTCAACCAAGATACGACAAAAATATTGCAATATAATGGATGCACTACTTCTCACATATTGTTGTTTATTGTCGACAAAAGACTGACATGGAACCTGGCAATAACCAGCCTGTTCTGCTTGCATCTATGACAAATACGACATACGCATATACGCTCTCCTATGACACTATTTGTCATAGGAAGATTCTTCTTATGACAAATATTGTTGTATGTGTTGTGCGCATCATAGAAGTTTAGGAGCGCTATTATGAACGCAAGCAGTGAATTTGAGCTGCAAATCGGAACGAAGTTGACTCGCCAATATTTGTCATAGGGAGAATCTTCCTATGACAAATAGTGTCATAGGAGAGCGTATATACGTATGTCGTATTTGTCATAGATGCAAGCAGAACATGGTGCAATAATGAACACTGGCCACGAGCGGCGCTGTAGCGGGATAATGGATAGCCAGGGCTGACAACGTATCACCTGTACAGGTGAGAATGTTGGCTCATCAGGTAAATTACTCTAATCCGAGCAACATGTCTCTACGTTACCTGCTCGTCTACACTCTACTGGCGTCAGCATGTTCGCTGATCAACACCAACCCATCGTCTTCTCCAGCCTGTCTAATCCCCTCTGCTAGTAACAACTCCAAGATAAAGCTGCGACAGGAAGTGACAAACCTTCAGCCTTCACGCGGTATCGATCAACTGAATGGTGCGCACATAAAAGTTGAATCCTATGGTTCATATTCGTTAGATGACTCAGCGGCTATGTTTTCGAAAATATTGGTAGCGGATTTTAGTAGGCATTTTAATTTCACGTACACCATTCACCCCGGACACACGATCCAAGGAGAATTATCAGCGATAAGAGATGGATTACTAGACCTGGAAATTGGCATGTTCACCAAAACACACCAACGTGCGAGCATGGTGCGATTTCTAACGCCACTCCTCTCTATGTTCTCACATAGAGTTCATGCTCCTTAAACACCATAACGTAATAACTTAATAAAATTCTGACCGGTATAAAGGGAAGGTAGGGCAGCGCCATGCGTTCGTGATGTAATTTATAACACGAGACGCGAGAGTCCTGGCCAGTGGCAAACAACATTAAAACAAGAGAACAAATGTCATACGCCATTTGCAAATGTTTTGTTTTATGATCGGTAGATAATTAATGTTTTTGACGTGATTTTAAAGAAAGACACACACTTTACTCATTATTATAAAATATAATATCACTATCATTGTAATTCGTAGTGTAAATGTGTTATTTTTATCTTTGGTCTGGGCTCTCGTAATGTTAAGAGGATATTTTCGAAGATTTTTCGTTCTCAGGGGCGGATTCAGACCGTATTTGCCGTATTGGGAAATACGGTCTAGATTTCAAAGTGCCCTTCGAAATTTTGCGCTAAAAAATACAGAAAACAATTTGATGGAATTTGGCTATATTCTTTATTTGTTTTCTTTTTCTTCTGATTCATTGACAGGACTTGAAGTAAATCAAGATTTTACATGGTAACAAAACTAGCTTTGATATCTGAAAAAGAAGGGAAGTGCTTGAATCATTCTGCATTAATTGCTGGTATGCAAAACGCAGGTAAAATGAAGCAGAAATAAAATTCCATATGGTTTTTAGCTATTGCTGCTTGACTAAATGTGTGCTGAAATGGTGCTAATTTTTGTGCCCAGGGACCCTTGAAATTTTGAAATTTTCTGGGGGAGGCTCCCCAGACCTCCTGCCATGTGCTTCCGCGCCTGACGGCGCCCACTGTGGGGTGGTGTGCCCTTTTTGGGGGATGGGCCCTTAAAATCTGGAAAAATACTGTCTAGCTTCAGCCCTGGTTCTCGTAACATTACGATGTTTCTGTCAACGGTTTACGAGTGGAAGTTAATGTTAAGACTAATGTTAAGACTAATTTTGTTTCTGACAACGGGCCCCTGGCAAGATTGTAAAAGTGGGGGTGGGGGCAAGCTGAGGCGAAGGAAAAATGTTGGGGGGCAAATTGTTGTGATCGCGTCGCGCCAATTCGAGCGTGTAGCGTGGGAACTAATGGGTGGGGTCCAGTGGGTAAAGCCTCCGGAAGCTCTGAGTTTTTAGCATTTTTGAGGTGAAAAATCAAGCCTCTGTATGCCTTAAACAGAGAAATAAACACGCTTGTAGAGCACTTCTGATCCATATCCAAACTTCTAATTTTAATGTAGTGCGCTAGTGTTGTAAATACAGGATATACACGGAAATTGCTGTTTCGCGGAAAAATAAAAGGGAAAATCGTAGTGGCGAAAAATGAAATAAGAAAGCAGAAATTTTCCACCAAAATCGGAAGGGTTGGGAGGTCTGCCACTCAATGAGAATTCAAAATACATGATTGACTAGGGTTAAACCCCAAAGATTGAAAGGCAACATTTTGGGCCTATGGAGTAAAATTTATATTATCATTGCTCCTGTAAACTGTGTTCTTAAAACCTTTGTACAGGAGCTGACTGGGGGAAAGACTTTGACTGGGGGAGCATTTGCCCCCCATGCCCCCCCCCTCGTGGTGCCGCTACTGTGAGATACGAGGATTAGAAAATGCACGTAAGTTCTACCAAGTTCGTCTTGAACAGATTGCATTTGTGTAATTCTTTCGTTATTCATTATGATAATCCATTTGCTGTTCACATATTTGGGAGACACGGAGGAGGAAATTTGTGCACATACTCTGGCAGCCATGTTTAATATGACGTGTTTCAGATGTTCGAAAGCTCTATGTCTCTCTACGTACATAATAGACAGACGACAAATGTTCAATGATCTATGATAGTTATTAGGAGTATAGGGCCGAGCATTGAATGTTGTATAACCCCCAAATTTAAGCTATAGATAATCGTAATATTACCATCTATACTTATTATTGTTTAAGATATTTGCTGCGAGGAAGATATGAGGTGTAAACATCTGATGCAATGTCGCTGACACTGTCAAGTCACCGTAGATTTTTCCTCGCGGAATTATGCGATCGTAAAAAATGTCAACGAATTTAGATAAGTGTGGATATTATTTAACAGATTATTTAGTAGCATGATGGTCTATTCTATTATTATATCTATGCTATACTATATACTATACGATTATGAACCACTGATTTTGATGTATGATGGATGCATTCTATCTCGGTACCATAGCACGACCAAGTTCTGCGTAAAATGAACTTTAGATGCAACTCAAGCTTCAAATTTAACTCGAGCCGTATTCGGATTAGAATGTGTGAGGGTCCTCGTTATTCCATTCATCCGTCTATTCATTCCCCTTTCAACATATCCTTCTATCTACCTATCTATCTATATCTATCCTATCTATCTATCTATCTATCTAGATCTATATATACTACAAATTTATCGAATGCGATCCATCAACCAGCCAATCATTTATATAATCAATACAAGACAGATAGACACCAACACACTCTAGCATAGAAGGGAGTTAGGTCCAGTAGAGACCCAAGCAGCACGAATTGCGTGTCACACAAGAAATACCAAATACAAAAATGTCATGTAAACTAAAAATGAAGTCACCAATGAAGGGTATTGAGTATTTATCAATAAGGTAGCAAGTCATATAACAAATTACCGCTCTCCTGATTATAAACAGGTCTACTGATAACAATTTATTACATAAATCTATGCTTAGATACCCCCTAACCATACTAAATGCATATTCATCACATAATATACAGGATACATATTCACATAATGTGTACTGACTGGTATATGCAGCGGGTACCTTACGTGCAAACTCTTCTTCCTATTTCTTAAGATAGGTCTACTGATGGAATGTTACCATATAAATCTATGCTAGAATCCCTCCTCTCTTTTTTAAATGCATAATTTTCGCAAAATATTACTCTTCTCGGGAGATATTGCGCATGTGCGAACACCGTTTCAGGTGCGCAGTACGGACTGAAGAAAACATAATATGGCTTGCTGGGGGAGAGAGAGAGCGCGCTGAGAGACCGAGGGAAGGCGGCAGGGAAGATAGCCGAAAGGCGGTATAAAAAGAAGGAGGCTGAGCGAGAGACAACGGTAGCAAGGGGAAGAGCAGGAGGTGCACGAATCGCGTGTCACACAAGAAATAACGAATACGAAAATGTCATATAAACTCAAATGAAGTCACCAATGAAGGGTATTGAATATTTGCTGATAAGGTAGCAAGTCATAGAACAATATAGCAAGAAGGTATAAGAATAGAAAAGAGCCTATGAGTAAATAATAAGTGACTATAGCAAGGTAGAATGAATTATAAATACGATTATAAATGAATTCGTGAGGAAAAGAGAGAGAGACAGCGTGCGCGTGCGAGAGAGAGACTCGGGGATATGCGCAGGCGACAGCGGGCATGTTCAAGTATGAACAGCTTGTCGCAGTGGAGCGACGTGCGGCCAAAATTCGAGGCCGCCGCGCACGTTCAAAGCGGTGCAGGCGGATGGTCTGATTAAGTTTTAGAGAATGGAGCATGCATTATATATGGACGATATACTTAGTGATTGAGATTATAAAACAGTACAAAAATCGCTTCAGTTCATGCTCCAGATTAGCTGATCAAAAAGATTAGAATTTAATATGAAAAACAAATACAATGGTTATAAATTCACCAACAAAAAAGGAAAGAGAGGAGATATTATAGGCAACAAGTAATAAAAAACATGACAAATATTCATTAACTTAGGGGATTGTTTAATGATATAGGAGGTTATAACGATATGAAAGGTCTGAAAATGTACGGTTCATGAATGAGGGAAATTTTTCATGGGAGAAGAGCAAATTAATGGAAATCATAGAGCAACGTGAGGGGTAGAGCAAGAGTGGAACATTATACGAATCACAGTTTTACTTCCTTCCTAAATAACGAAGTGAAACATGGACTTAATGAAAGAGGTAAAAATGTTGGAGGATTTCAAAATGAGTGCTGCCAAATTAATCAGCTAGACCGCCAGAAAATGCCTTGAATGGCCGCAACTCCGACAGAGATGGCGGCTCTCGTCATAGTCATCTATGGGTACGAGCGGGTGGTTGCTATTTAATCGGGGTGGGGGAAATGTAGTTCGGCGATGTCAAGTCCAATCTTCGCACAGAAAGATTCCGTCATACTTCCGGTGCTAGACATGGCCTTAATATCCTAACCTAAGCTAACTTAATCCTAAACTATAGTGGCTACACGTTGGGGTTCCAGCCGGATTAGCGATTTCCCATCTACGAGTATCTGGTGGTACAAAGTGCACTGCATGCAGTTTGGCATCGGCTAGACTGTAGCCGTCGACGTTCCAGCAACACTAAGCACGTCAGTGTAGGCGAAGGAATACTTGCGGATAAAGGTGGGAACGGGTTACAGTCTAGCATCGGGGCTTCTTTTATAGAAAGTAAATACAGTCGGTAAGGACTGGGTCAGGTCGTGACGCCTTTATGCCAATCCGAAGAAGGCGGGGCTTAACAAAAGTCGTAGGCAGTGGCGCTAAACGCGTGTTATTTTAGTTTTTGTGGCCCAACTTCGTAGGAACGTTCTAGCTAGCGAATGCCGCTAGTTCTGAGATGGGATTTGGTAGCTGTGATGGTCCATAATAAACATTTCAAAGGAGGTGCGGCGTAGAGCTGTGATTAGGAGGACAAGTGTCAATCTCGGTGCCTCGGCATCACTGGCGCATGATGTCAAGTGTGTACTGTGCTTAACTATATTCCTACAGCCCAGCGTCCGTAGTAAATGCAAGCTGTTATGAGAGTGAAATATGGTAAGGAAAGCGGGTCTGAACCGTCGTGTATTCAAAGAGCTTTTATGAAGAACACACAGCTGATTTTCAGGTAACTGGTGGTGTATATGATTAAGGGAGAATCGAAAAAAAAAGGTAGTTTGAATATTTGATAGAATTAAATTCAATTGAAAAGCTTACGCAACGGCGGTTGAAACAGTTCATCTCTTGCTCTATATGTCATCTTGATAGTATACGTAACCATATTCCGATGTCATCTAAAATTATGGGGGTCCGCTTAGAACGTGCAGACTGAGTGAGATTAATGAGAAGATGTAATAAGTAGAGAGGGGAGAGATAGAGAAAGAAGCGAGAGCGGGAGTGAGTGGAGAGAGGAGAGAGAGGAGAGAGAGAGAGAGAGAGAGAGAGAGAAGAGTGGAAGAGAAGGGGGAGAGAGGAGAAGTGAGTGCGTGGACGAGATAGGGGAAGGGAATGAGAGCGAGAAGACAGAGGAAAATAGAAATAGAGAGATAGTGAGATACACGGAGAGAGAGAGATATAGAAAGAGAGAGATGGAGAGAAAGAGCGAGAGAGAGAGAGAGAAAGAGAGAGAGAGAAAGGAGAGAGAGAGGGAGAGAGGGGGAGCGAAAGAGAGAGGAGGGAAGAGAGAGGAAGATGGGGGGGGGAGATAGAGGCAAGATGAACGTGTACTTATTATATTGGGCTATGTGCTAAAGTTATAAAGATGTAAATAGAAACAGTAAAAATTTAGTAGAGAGATATATGTTTAATGCGAACTTCTTCAACATATTGTCGGCGTTCTCCAGCTTATTGTTATACGCATTAAGATTTGCTTATTTAAGATTTGCTGATTCTGCTATATATTATGATATCCGAATGGCGTGTTATACGCGCATGCAGACGCCCCAACGTACGGACGCACAACGTACGCGCGCAGCCTAGTTTATTTCTAAGGCTGGTTGCATCGAGACGAGAAATCTTTTTAAATTCACGCGCGGAGGCCTCTATTGGGGAAAGCTAGATTATTTTGCTCTACATTTCTGTTAGTGTGGGGAGGTTTTCCTGTTCTCTCTCTGTGTCTGTTGCCCCTTCTCGCCTTCCTGTTTTTACTATCTCTCTCTGCCCGTTTTGTCTGCTACTCGCTTTCTTCTTCTGTCGGCCCCTCCGT
>NW_014577337.1:131549-135435 GCF_000485595.1 Priapulus caudatus | reverse complement strand
TCAAGTTTTTTTCATGCTAATTTGAATAATAGAATAAGTCGCGCTTTTTCTTATTATTCATTTGAAATGTTGTGGGGCACAGACCGCAGCATTCAGCTTTACAGAGTGGTTGGAAGGTGCGCTCTGGCGTCACGTCATAGGCAATGCAACTATCGCCAGAATACTATATGTATAGAGACAGCGAGTCGAGCCCCAGCATGCCTGTTGGCTATTCACACACCGTGGCACGTGGAGGCACAGGATTCGAGTTCGCGATCTTCAAAGTCCAAAACTTCACGAAAGATATCGCACAAGTCATACTCCGCTGCTAGACATGGCCTTATATCCCTAACCCTAACCTAACCTTATCCTAACACTATAGGTGCTACCAACGGTTGCGGTCCCTCGCACGCCTCGGGATTCGCATTTCCATCTACGAGTATCCTGAGTGTACAAAGGTGCACTTGTGAATCAGTTTGGCATCGGGCTCTAGACTGGTACCGCGTCGACGAGTTCCACACGCAGACTAACAGCGTCCAGTGTAGCGAAGGATAGCTGCGTCGAGTAAGGTTGGAATCGGACGTGGTACCGAGTCTAGCATATCGCGCATTTCATTATTTACGAAAAGGAATACAGTTCGGTATAGGGACTGGTCACGTCAGATGACGCCCCATTTATTTTGCCATAACGAGAGGCGGGGCTTCACAAAAGTTACGTAAGCGCAGTGCGCTTAAAAGCGTGTATTCTTTCGTTTTTGTGCCCCAACTCTATTTCGTAGGAAACCGTGTCTAGCTCTAGCAGAAAATGTCCCTAGTTCTGAGATCGGCGATTTGTACTGTGAGGGTCCCCACACCTATAACAAAATTTCAAAGGGAGGTGCGCCAGTAGACTGTGATTGGATGGACACAAATGTGTCAATCCTCGCTCCCTCGGCATCATCCGGCCGCATGATGTCAATTGCTGATAACTGTGCTTACCTAACTATCCCTAATCAGCCCCAGCGCTCCGTATAACATAACTGTTATCGAGAGATGAAAAATGTAAGGAAAGCGTCTGAACCGTGTCGTATTCTCAAGAGCTTTTATGAAAGAACACCACACGATTTTCCAGGTAAACTGGTGGGTGTTCATCTGATTAAAGGAGAATCAGAAACAAAACAATGTAAAAGTTGAATATATGATAGAATAAATTTCAAGTTGAAAACTACGCAAAAACGCGTTTGAACAGTTCATACTCTTCTCGTATATGTATCTTGTAATTATAGTAACGCCTCACTTCGCTCATTAAAATTATGGGTCGCTATAGGGAACGTGCAAGATGAGTGAGATTAATGAGAGAATGTCAATAGTGAGAGGGAGAGGGAGAAAGAAAGCGAGAGGAGAGCGAGTGAGTGAGAGAGAGAGAGAGAGAGAAGAGAGAGAGAGAGAGTGAGAGAGAAGGGGGAGAGAGGAGAAGTGAGTGAGTGAGAGCGAGATAGAGAGAAAGAGGAATAGAGAGCGAAGAAGACAGAGGAATAGAAATAGAGAGATAGTGAGATACACGGAGAGAGAGAGATATAGAAGAGAGAGTGTGAGAGAGGGGGAGCGAAAGAGAGAGGGAGGGAAAGAAGAAGGAAGATGGGGGGGGGGAGATAGATGGCAAACGATGAACAAGTTACTTATTAATATTGCTATGTGCTAAAAGTTATAAAGATGTAAATAGAAACAGCTAAAAACATTATATAGAACAAGATTAATACTTTATGCGAAACTTCTACCAAACAATTGTTTCCGTCTCTTCCACGCTTATTTGTTATACAATATTAGATCATTTTTTAATTAGATTCTCCTGATTCTGACCTATATATGTATATATCCGAATAGCGTGATATACGCACGCATTGAACACGCACACGTTACGCACGCAACACGTACGCGCGCACCACTAGTTTTATTTTCTAAACCCTGTTTCGCTCGACGACGAGAATGCTTTTTAAATTCACCGCGGATAGCGCCTCTTTGGGGAAAGCCTTAGGATTATTTGCTCTCACATTACTGCTTACGATGAATCACCCAATTGTGGGAGCTTCCCTCGTTCTCCCCTTCGTGGCAGTCTGTCTGCCCCCTCTCTCCCCCCTTTGCCTGTTTTACTATCTCTCTCTCCCTTCTGTCTGTCTGTCCTCTCGCTTCTCTCTCTGTGCGTCTCCTCTCTCTCTCTCTCTCTCTCTCTCTCTCTCTTGCTGTGTCTCTGTCTGCCTCTCTCTCTCGCGCGCAATCTCTCTCTCTCTGTCTCTCGCTCTCGTTCTGTCTCTCTTTCTTCTCACGACATACGTGTGAGAAAGGAGCGTTTCTGCCCCGTTCTGTTTTCCATTTGTCTCTCTCTCCTCTCTTTTCTCTCTCTCTCTCTTCTCCTCTCTCTCATCTCTTCTTTTTTGTCTCCATGGTCTTCGCCTCTCTGTGGTGCTGCTGCGCGTCTCATCCGCGCGCAGCGCTTAGGATCAACAGCAAAGCTGTGCCACGCAATCTTGCATCATGTCTCTCTGGATACATATACAGCGAAAGCGCCTGACGCGCAAGAATGAAGTCAGTATTTAGAGATCGGCCTTGAATAAAAGAGCTGCGCGATATGAAACTTTAGAAGTTAAGAGTCAGCTGTAAATTCGCGACAGTTAATCACACGTTACGTCGTTACTCTACATATAAACACACGGCGACATATACGATGCGTATATATCAGCTGAACACAATCACGTAAAAACCACCAATACCCTCTTGTTTGATGAAGCCTGTTCGATTTACTCGATCATCTGAGCGTGATCATTGCTTTCGGCATGTGCCATCTTCTAAGGATCCTTTTAAGTTTAGTTTTTTTTTTGTCATTCCGTATTGGAATTATCTCCCATTATCTTTGGTAATTACAAATTTGCAGCTTTTCCACTGCAATCCGCAGTGTTGATCTATCGATTTGATCAACTTGTCTCTCCGTCTTCGTTATAGTCCCTTGGACTTTTGAAGATTATTATTTATGAGGTTATGAGACTATGCTATTTTTCCGATTGTCACCGTTCGATGGTCGCGCCTGACATATATTGTCATAATGTCATATTTTACCATAGCAACGCAGGTAAACTCAACGTGCGACTCTATTATGTCGCTAATGAAACGCTATTTCTGGGCAGGATAATAAGGCATACCGAGCAAACATACGATGTCCATATTCACGTGTCAAAATAGTCGCTGTATACACAATAGAAGTCGTGTGCGCTACCGTGTCGAATATGTACATATAGAAACACGTCAGGAGTAAAGAATAGAAGAATTCGCAATTACTATGTACTCCTGATATATATATATATACATGTGTAGGTAACCATTACCTACATGCAGGATGGTGTGCGCACATTTCCACCATCGCCCCCACACGCCTGTAGACTGGTGTAAAGCTACTTACCTTGCCGGTGTCCGTCGCTGCGTCGCTCCTGGGTGTCAGGCAAGCCTAGGGCAATAAATCAGCGTGCATCGAGCGTGGGTTCTCAGCGTGGAGCTCGTTACCGGCACGTCACTAGCGCGGCAGCGGAACCACGCTCGATGACCAAGAACAGCGGCTATCATTTCAGTATCTATCTTCGTGCGGACACTCGGCTCCTCGGCCCGGACGGCGGACTTCTAATCACGGCGGGTCACGTGTAAAGCAACGCCCGCTGCAGTGCCGCAACACACGCATTATTATAGCACTACGGATGCTTGCACACACACGCGCACAATACGCACGCACACCCGCACGCACGCACGTACGCCCGCATGCACACGAACGCACACGCGCACACTCTCTCTCCCACACACGCACACACGCACGCACACACACACACACACACACACACACACACACACACACACACACACACACACACACACACACACACACACAC
>NW_014577337.1:124636-131524 GCF_000485595.1 Priapulus caudatus | reverse complement strand
AGAATGTTGGCTCTCAAGGTAATTACTCTAATCGAGCAACATGTCTCTTACGATTACTGCTGTCTACACTTACTGGCGTCAGCATTGTTCGCTGATCACACCACCATCGTCTCTCCCAGCTGTCTAATTCCCCTCTGCTAGTAACAACTCCAGATAAAGCTGCGACAGGAAGCTGCACAACCTTCAGCCTTCAACAGACGGTATCGATTCAACTGGAATGGTGCGACATAAAAGTTGAATCCTATTGCAGTTCAGTATTTCGTTAAGATGACTCAGCGCTATGTTATTCTTAATAATTTGGTAGCGGATTTTAGTAGGCATTTTAATTTCACGTTACACCACTTCACCACCGGACCCACGATCAAGGATGGGAATTGATCAGCGGAATAAGTGAGATGGATTACTTAGAAACCTGGAACTTGCATGTTCACCAAAACCCACACCAAACGTGCGAGCATGGTGGCGTTTCGAAACGCCACTCCTCTCTATGTATCAACACTAGAGTTTACATGCTCCTTAAACACCATCAACGTAATAACTTATAAAATTCTGACCGGTATAAAGGGAAGGTAGGGCAGCGCCATGCGTTCGTGATGTAATTTATATCGAGACGCGAGACGCCTGGCAGGTGAGCAACAACATTAAAACAAGAGAAACAAAATGTCATACGCATTTGCAAATGTTTTAGCCCGATGAGCACCAAGTGACACGCCGTTTTTATGATCGGTAGATTTTAATTAATGTTTTTGAGAGGCGTGATTTTAAGAAGGACACACACTTTACTATTATTATAAAATTATTATATATCACTATCATTTTAATTCGTAGTGTAAAAATGTGTTATTATTTATCTTTGGTCTGGCTCTACGTAATGTTAAGAGTGATAATTTCGAAAGAATTTTCGTTTCTCAGGGGCGGATTCAGACCGTTTTTGGCCGTATGGGAAATACCGGTCTAGAATTTCAGTGCCCTTCGAAATATTTGCGCGTCACAAATACAGAAAACAATTTTGGTGAATTTGGCCTATTTCTTTATTTGTTTTTCTTTTTCTTCTGATTCATTTGACACAGGCACTTGAAGGTAAATCAAGATTTTACATATAGGTAACAAAAACTAGCTTTGATATCTGAAAAGAAGGGAATGTGCTTGGACATCATTCTGCAATTAATTGCTGGTATGCACAAACGAGATTAAAATGAGCAGAAATAAAATTCATCATTTTTAGATATTGCTGCTTGATAAATTGTGTGTCTGATAAATGGTTGCTTATTATTTGTGCCAGTACCTTCAAAATTTTTTAATTTTCTGGGGGGAGGCTCCCCAGACCTTCCTTGCCATGTGCTTCCGCGCCTGAACGGCCGCCCACTGTGGGGATAGGTGTGCCCTTTTTGGGGGATGGGCCCTTAAAATCTGGAAATACTTCTAGCTTCAGCCCTGGTTCTGTAACATTTACGATGTTATCATGCAACGGGTTATCGAGTTAAGAAGTTTAATGTTAGAGACTATCTGTGGTAGACTATTTTGTTTCTGACAACGGGCCCCTGGCAAGATTTGTAGAAGTGGCAGCGTGGGAGCGGCAATTGGAGGCGAAGGGAAAAATGTTGGGGGGGCAAATTTGATTGTGATTCGCGTACGCGCCAATTCGAGCTTCGTAGCAGTGAGCAACTAATGGTGGCGAGTCCAGTGGGGTTAAAGCCTCCGGAAGCATCGGGAGTTTTTAGCATTTTTGAGGTTGAAAAATCAAGCCATCTGTATGCCTTAAACAGAGAAATAAACAACGCTTGTAGAAAGCACTTCTGATCCATATCCAAAACTTCTAATTTTAATGTAGTGCGCCTAGTGATTGTAAAATAGCAGGATTATACACGAAACTTGTTGTTTCGACGGAAAAAATTAAAGGGAAATCGTAGTGGCGAAATGAAATAAGAAAGCAGAAATTGTTTCCACCAAAATCGGAACGGGTTTGGGAGATCTGCACACTCAATTGAGAATTCAAAATTACATCTGATTTCGACTAGGGTTAATACCCAAAGATGAAAGGCAACATTTTTGCGGCCTATGGAGGTACAATTGTATATTTAATATTGCTCCTGTTAAACTGTGTTCTTAAACTTTGTTACAAGAGCTGACTGGGGGAAGACTTTGGACTTGGGGGAGCGATTTGCCCCATGCCGCCCCCTCCGTGGTCCGCGTACTGTTGAGATACGATGAATTTAGAAAGGCACTGTAAGTCTCTCAAGTTCGTCGGTTGAACAGATTGCAATTTGTGTAATTCTTTTCGTTATTCATATATGATATATTAAATTTTGCTGGTTTCACAATATTTGGGAGACACGGAGGAAGGAAATTTGTGCAATACTTCTGGCAGCCTCGTTAATATGAGTGTTTCGAGATGTTCGAAGCCTCTATGTCTCTCTACGTACAATATAGAAGACGACAACAATGTTCAATGATCTTATCGATAGTTATATAGGAGTAATTAGGGCACCCGAGCATTGAATGTTGTATAAAACCCAAATTTAAGCTATAAGATAATCGTAATGTTACCATCTATACTTATTTTGTTTAAGATATTTGGCTCGGCGAGAATGATATGATGGCTGTAAACTCTGATGCAATGTCGCTGACATGTCAAGTCACCGGAGATTTTTCTCGCGGAATTATTCGATTCGGTAAAAATGTCAACGACATTTAGATAAGTAGTGACGATAGTTATTTAACAGATATATTTAGGCATGATGGTCTATTCTTATTATTATAATCTATGCATACTACAATTACTATCAGCGAATATGAACATATGATTTCTTGATGGATGATGGATGGCATTCCTATCTCGGTCCAGAGCACGGAAGCCAAGTTCTGCCCGTAAAATGAACTTTAGATGACATCAATTCTTCAAATTTAACTAGAGCGCATTCGGATGTAGAAGATGTGTTGAGGAGATCCTCCGTTTATTCCATTATCCGTCTTATTCATCCCCCCTTTAACATATCCTTCTAGCTACCTTCTATCATATCATTACTTACATATTAATCTATCTATCTAGATCTATATATACTACAATTATCGCGGATGCAATCAATCAACACAGCAATATTTATATTAATCTAATACAAAGACAGAATAGACACCAACACACTTAGCATAGAAGGGGTTAGGTCCAGTTAGAGACCCGAGCCAGCACGATAATTGGTGTCACACAAAGAAATTACCAAATACAAAAAATGTAATGTAACTAAAATGATAGTCCACCAATGGAAGGCGTATTGGAGGATATTTATCAATAAAAGGTAGCAAGTCATATAAGCAATTTATCGCTCTCCTGATTTATGAAACAGGTCTACTGATAACAAGTTCATTACATAATCTATGACCTTAGATACCCCCTAACCTACTAATGCATATTGCTACATTAAAGTATACGAGAGACATATTTCACATAATGTGTATGACTGGATATATGCAAGCGGGTACCTTTAAGTGCAAAAATCTCTCTTCCCTATTTCTTAAGATAGGTGCTTACTGATGGAAGTACCATAATAATCTATGCTAGAATCCCTCCTCTCTTTTTTTAAATCCGCATAATTTTCGCCAAAATATTACTCTTCTCGGGCAGATATTGTAGCAAGTGCGTACACCGCTTTCAGGTCGTGCGCGTCACAGCGGACTGAAGAAAACAGTATAATGGCTGGCTGGGGGAGAGAGAGAGCGCGCTGAGGGACGAGGGAGGCGGCAGGGAATAGCCGAAAGCGCGGAATATAAAAGAAGGGGCCTGCAGCGGAGACACACGGTAGCAAGGGGAGAGCAGGAGTGCACGAACTCGGGTCCACAAAGAAATAACGAATACGAATGTAATATAAACTCAACATGAAGTCCAATGAGGGTTTGCAATATTTGCTGATAAGGTAAGCAAGTACATAGAAACAATTATAGCAAGAAGTATAAGAATAGAAAGAGACTTATGAGTTATACAATGAAGTGAATATAGTCAAGGTGAATGACAATATAAAACATTATAAATGAATTCGTGGGGAAAAGAGAGAGAACGCTGCGCTGTGACGACGAGAGAGCAGGCACAGAGAGCGATGACAGAAGACAGAGAGAAAGATTGAGAGAGAGACGAGGGACGAGACGAGACGAGAGAGAGATGAAAAGAGAGAGAGAGAGAGAGAGACAAAGAGAAAAAGGGCAGAGAACGAGGGAAGCCTCCTTTCTCACACGTATTCGTGAGAAGAAAGAGAGAGACAGAACGAAGAGCGACGAGACAAAGAGAGAGAGATTGGGCGCGCGAGACGAAGAAGAGGCATGACAAGAGAGCACTAAGCGGAGAGAGAGAGAGATTCGAGAGATCGAAGAGAGCAGAGAGAGAACGAAGAGAGAGAAGCGAGAAGGCAGACAGACAGACAGGGAGAGAGAGATAGTAAAAACAGGAAGGGGTGAGAGAGGGGGGCAGACAGACCGAACAGCGCAGGGGAGAACGAGGGAAAGCCTCCCTCCACACGTAGCAGAATGTGAAGAGCAAAATAATCCTAGGCTTTCCAAATAGAGGCGTTCGCGGTGAATTTAAAAGCATGTTTTCTCGTCGTCGATGCAACAGGCGCTTTCTAGAAATTAAACTAGTGTCGCGTCGCGTACGTGATTGAGTCTTACGTGGTGCGTGTGCATGCGTGCGTATACACGCTATTCGGGATATCATAAGTATATAGCAGACATTCAGGGAGAAGCCTAATTAAGGAAAAATGGCTTATTTGGTACTAACAAATTAAGCCGTGAGGGAGAGAGACGGACAATTGGTTGGTAAGAAGTTTTCGTCATAAACAATATAAATCTGTTCTAACTAAATGTTTTACTGTTTTCTCATTTTACAGTCTTCTATAACTTTGCAATAGCATATTAATGAAGTTCACATCGTTCATCGTTGCGCACTCTATCAAATAAACACAAAATAATATAATAACCTCATACATATATAAACATACCCCTCTCTCTTTCGCTTCCCCTCTCTCCATCTCTCTCTATTCTGAATCTTCTTCTCCGTGTATCTCAACTATCCTCTTATTTTCCTATTCCTCTGTTCTCCTATCGCTCTCTGATTCCTCTTTCTCTCTAATCTCGCTTCTCACTCACTCCACTTCTCTCTCTACCCTTCTCTTTCACTCTCTCCTCTATTCTCTCTCTCTCTCTCTCTCACTCACTACGCTCTCATCTCGCTTTCTTTCTCCTCTCCTCCTCACTATTGACAGTTCTCTGCATCTCTCATTAATCTCACTCATCTTGCACGTTCCCTATAGCGACCCATAATTTTAATGAGCGAATAGTGCTTACTATACTTATCAAGAGTACATAATAGAGAAGAGTATGACACTGTTTCAACCGCGTTTTGCGTAGTTTTCAACTTGAATTTATTCTATCAATATATTCAAACTTTACCTTGTTTTGTTTTCTGATTCTCCCTTACTCATATGACACCACCAGTTTACCTGAAAATCGTGTGTGTTCTTCATAAAAGCTCTTTGAATACGACACGGTTTCAGACCGCTTTCCTTACCATTTTCATCTCTCCGATAACAGTTGATGTTACTACGGGACGCTGGGGCTGTTAGGGATATTAGGTAAGCACAGTTACAGCACTTGACATCATGCGGCCATGATGCCGAGGCGAGCCGAGGATTGACACTTTGTGTCCTCCAATCACAGTCTACGCCGCACCTCCCTTTGAAATTTTTATAGGTGGGGACCCATCACAGTACCAAATCGCCGATCTCAGAAACTAGGGCATTCTGCTAGGCTAGAACGGTTTCCTACGATAGAGTTGGGCACAAAAACGAAAATAACACGCTGTTTAGCGCACTGCGCTACGTACTTTTGTTGAAGCCCCGCCTTCTTCGTTGATGGGCATAAATGGGGCGTCATCGACGTGACCAGTCCCTATACCGACTGTATTTACTTTTCGTAAATAATGAAATGCCCGGCCGATGCTAGACTGGTACCCGTTCGCCACCTTTACTCCGGCAAGTATCCTTCGCTACACTGACGCTGTTAGTGTTGCGTGTGGAACTGTCGACCGGGTACCAGTCTAGGCCGATGCCAAACTGCATGCAGTGCACCTTTGTACACTCAGGATACTCGTAGATGGGAAATGCTAATCCCGGGCGTGGAGGACCGCAACGTGGTAGCACTATAGTGTTAAGATTAAGGTTAGGGTTAGGGTTAGGGATATAAGGCCATGTCTAGCACGGAAGTATGACTGTGGAATCTTTCTGTGGAAGATTTGGACTTTGAAGTCGCGAACTGAATTGTCCCTCCACGCCCGTGTAATAGCAACACCCGTCGTAGATTGAGCCCATGAGCGAGAGCGCCATCTGTCGTGGAGTTTGGGCCGATGCAATGCATTTTCTGCGTTTTCTGCGTGATTATTATTTTGCGCAGGCACTCATTTTGGAAATCCTCCAACATTTTTACTTCTTTCATTAAGTCCATGTTTCACTGTTATTTAGGAAGGAAGGTAAAACTGTGCATTCGTATAATTTCACTCTTGCTTCTATAGTATGATTTCCATAATTTTGCTCTTCTGCCCATGATAATATTTCCCTCATCATGAACCTACATTTTTCAGACTCTTATCATATCGTTATAACCTCCTATATCATTAATTAAATCCCCTAAGTATGAATATTTTGTGCATTTTTTTATTACTTGGTTGCCTATTAATATCTCCTTCTCTTTCCTTTTTTTGTTGGTGAATTTTATAACCATTGTATTTGTTTTGTTCATATTAAATTCTAATCTTTTTGATTCAGCTAATCTGGAGCATGACTGAGCGATTTTTGTTACTGTTTTATAATCTTAAATTCCTAGAATATCGTCCATATATAATCATTGTCA
>NW_014577337.1:113732-117391 GCF_000485595.1 Priapulus caudatus | reverse complement strand
GCCCCACCCTCCACCTAGAGGACGCTAGCTTCGTTTGCCCCAACCGCAGGCAGGACAACCATTGTCTTCGTCGCCCCACCCTCCACCTAGAGGACGCTAGCTTCGTTTGCCCCAACCGCAGGCAGGACAACCATTGTCTTCGTCGCCCCACCCTCCACCTAGAGGACGCTAGCTTCGTTTGCCCCAACCGCAGGCAGGACAACCATTGTCTTCGTCGCCACAGCCTGCACCTAGAGGGCGCTAGCTTCGTTTGCCCCAACCGCAGGCAGGACAACCATTGTCTTCGTCGCCACAGCCTGCACCTAGAGGGCGCTAGCTTCGTTTGCCCCAACCGCAGGCAGGACAACCATTGTCATCGTCGCCGCAGTCTGCGTCTAGAGGGGGCTAGCTGCGATCACGTGACGGCATCAGACGAATATTTCTCCGGCTTCCGTGTCGTCTAGCTGCACGGCGGGCGTCTGCGGCAACTCGTACGACCCCTGGCGGCAGTGACTGACCTTGATGACAGTGCCGGTCGGCAGGATGGTGATCTCGTTCTTCGCCGACGACGTCTTCGTTCGATCATTCCCGTTCTCGTCGCAATCCCGCGGCGATCTCTGGATCTCTCTGAACTCACACATGCTCTGCGGACGACGCGTCATCGCTGGGCTGGAGGAGGAGGAGGAGGAGGACAGCATGCGACAGTCAGCATCACCCAGTCCTGCATGGCTGATAGCTAGCGAGTAACGCTTCCTGGCCTGCTGCTGCTGCTGCTGCTGCTGCTGTTGCTGCTGCTGTTGCTGCTGTGGCTGTTGTTGTTGCTGTTGTGGCTGCTGCTGTTGCTGCTGCTGCTGCTGTTGTTGTTGTTGCTGCTGTTGTTGCTGCTGCTGCTGATGGTGGTGGTGATGGTGGTGGTGGGCGTCGGTTATCGTGTAGGGTTTAATCAGATCTAGCTCATCGTCGGACACAAACTGTGACGACGTCTCGAAGTAGCTGTCACCCAGTCCGCTGTCCGGGTGACTGCCGAACGACAGGCTGGAGGTCAGGGTCGAGTCAGGAGACGAGTAAGCTGACTCGGCGTCCGACAGCGGCGACGACAACGATGACGATTTTGCCGACATTGCGTCGACGAACGTGTCGACTGACGCGAGACTTGACGCAGAGCGTATTTCGGAGCCGCCGCCGCCAGCTCGTAGCGTCGCCGAGCTGCCGAAGAGGCTGACGTCATCACAGTATGAGTCGGTGTCTGAGTAGAAGTCTCTGTCGCAGCAACTGCTGTGTTTGAGTTCTTCTATGGATGCGTTGATGGATAGAAGCTGCTGCATGAGGATAGCGTCCTGTGTCATCAGGTTAGCCTGTAACAAACACGAGCAACGTCGTCGTTAGTCACAGTATATAACATTCACATGCACGCATGCACGCACGCATATATACATATGTACGCACGCAAACACACATATATATATACATACAAACGCACGCAAACACACATATATACATACACAAGCACGCACGCACATACACACACGTATACATACACACGCACACGCGCCGCGCGCACACACATATAATACATACACACGCGCGCGCCGCGCGCACACACATATAATACATACACACGCGCGCGCGCCGCGCGCACACACATATAATACATACACACGCGCGCGCCGCGCGCACACAAACAAACACAAACACAAATGAAAGTGTCAATGACACTGTAGCTCACCACAAAAAAGGACACAAATGAGTGAGTAAGAAGAAGTCAGTTTTAATTGAGCAACCATCGACGTACATTATAGAAACGATTGCCATCTGTATATCGCAATAATAATTTATAAACTAAAATGAATCACAATTTGTGACCGTAGATGGCGCTATACCCGTGTGCGTGCATGCATGCGTGCGAGCGAGCGGGTGCGGGTGCATGTGGGCGCGTGTGTGTGCGCAAACACACACATCACTCATTGCACATCACATCACATCAGGAGTAAGATAATATAGAATCTATATTATCTTACTCCTGATCACATCACATCACGGCATTGTTTAAGTCGCGTTCATTATTCAATGTGTAGGGGTGACTACCGCTGGGATGAGGGCGACAGCAAAACTGCGCGCCGCGTGGGTGTTATTTGTTTATAAAGGATTTAGTCTGACTGACTCACTCGCTCTCTCTCTCTCTCTTTCTCTCTCTCTGTCTCTCTATCTTTCTCTTTCTCTCTCTCTCTCTCTCTCTCTCTCTCTCTCTCTCTCTCGCCCTCTCTCTCACTCTCCCTTTCTCTCTCTGCAATAAAACAAAATGTTTGGTGAAATGATGTGTACGCGACTGCGTATCTGCGTTATGGTAACTACGCGCCTGATAGTTTCCGATCACTCTTGTATACTACTTCCGGACAAACATCCTGCCGACACTCGTTACTAAAACGTCTCACGGCGCATTAGTTTATCGCATATCCTCTGAATCTATCCGTAGCCTCGACTCTTCTTTCTATGAATCCCAAAAACTCGTATATACACGAACATCAAAACACTACTGCGTTCAACGTTCATTCTGTTGTTCCCTCACTTAGAAACACACACAAGCATCGCACGCGTAACGCAGACATGCGGTATACTGCCGCAATGTGAACACAAACTCAAGCACAGGTGCACTAACTCAGCTGACATCGGTCACCTTGAACCGGGCTTCGTTGCTGTAGCTCAGCGAGTCTGCCCGCCTCCTATAGCTGACAATACTTTTACGCGACAACTGCACGCTGCTGTGACCGTATATTTATAGACGATACCGGGTTGCTACCTGCGCGACTGATATCTCGTAACATCACACGCGTAATCAACCATGTGACGTCACGTGGGTTATGATCATCGAGTGACGTCACGTGGGTTATGATCATCGAGTGACGTCACGTGGGTTATGATCATCGAGTGACGTCACGTGGGTTATGATCGTGAAGTGACGTCACGTGGAGATTGATGATGGGAATGCGTCGCTGAGAAATAACGCGTTGGTTGTATCGCATAGTGGATATCAGGGTTGATGCATGAGCTGTTGGGAGAGTAACAGCGTATACAGTATTACAGGGCGGCCTGCAACAACACAGCTAGACATTATACACCTCCAATATCAATGTAACTGTAATAATCATGTATTCCTACACCATGTGTCTAACTAGAAATGAACATCCCATAAACTTCGGAAAATTATCTAAATACTCAAAGAAACTATATATATCTGAAAGCCGAAAACTGTACACATCTGAAACGTCTCTATAATCATATACAATACCTTGAAATATATAGAAAATTATTTTATTTCTGTCTATGTATAAGGCGCTCCTATATATCGATCTTCAGATGTTCAGCCATAATTCCGAGATATAGTTAGATATAATAAGTATATATCTCTTGCATTAGTAATATATATATAGTTGCATATCGCACATACATGTACGACCCGATGCCGGTCTCTATATACGGCTCTGCCCGAGGCAATTACTGAACGCCACCTGGTGGTCACTAAGTGAATAATAGCCGCGTTCACACGTATAGTAGCAAGAAATCCGGTATTTAGCGTTCACACGAAACAAAATACGAGGCCCAAGAAATACGGTATCTAAACAGATCCGGTATTTGATGTAAATACGCGGCTTCCCAGACCCCGAATAATTTGCCGTGCTTGA
>NW_014577337.1:106211-110237 GCF_000485595.1 Priapulus caudatus | reverse complement strand
CGCTACCGTGTCGAATATGTACATATAGAAACACGTCAGGAGTAAAGAATAGAAGAATTCGCAATTACTATGTACTCCTGATATATATATATATATATATACAGTTGGAGGAAGTTTTAAACCCGCTTTCTCTTGGCGAAAGGCATGCTATAAATCCCCAGCAGCATATATCCTTGACGACATATCCTAAAACGTTTAAATCACATGTAGGTACCTCATCAGTATTCATGAACTTTACAGCTAGATCTCACAGTGATAAAAGACAGGCAAACCTCAGAATGCTACAGAAGATTATTGCACGATACAGAAACATGACATAGAAATTACGAATAATTTTCGTTAATTACACTACGAACAATTTCTCGAAGAATAAGTGTTTCACCTGAGTGTGCACAATGCGTGTGGTGATCGAGACGTGCGTGTTGTAGAAGATAAGCATTTAAACGGCGTTTACGTGGAATTATTAGTAGATATAGAGTACATAAACAGTATGCACTAAGATTGTAATGGTTGCAAATGATGCAATATGAGAATTTTGTAGTAAATGCAATACTTTGGTAACGCATCCCAAGTAGCCGTACTATCCATGAGTCTATATCTATAGGCGCCGTTCAATAAGTGTGTGTGGGGGGGGCGTTTATATTCGATACGCTAGATTGAACCATTGCCTGTGTGGGAAGCAGGAAATACGTACATTAATATATACAACACACCCGCGCGCGCGCACGCACGCACGCGCATATGTGTCAGTCCATGCAAGTCAGGGTTTCAGTTCTATTTCCAGGAAACTCGGAATGTAGCCCCCCCTCCTTCGCGGTCCCCTTCACAATTCATTATACGGTCTTACACCTATGATAATTCAATCACGGTAATATGATAAAAGATTACATTAAACATTAATAATATTACTGTAGCTAGAGGCATATTTCGGTGTCTATATATTTTTTGAAAGAACTTCAGCTCTAGGTGTTGTAACTTGTACAACAGGACGTAGAGGGCGTCCATAGGCAGCAAGCCCGAATTAACATTAGGAAGAAATGAATTTAAAATACTCAGAGAGTTTTGGACACATACACATTATACACTTTATTCATGCTAAATAACCATGAATTTAAGCTCCAGACACAGCTCGAAACTTGCGTTCCTGGTATCTGTAGATTGCGAGATTGTACGAATATATGCGATACGATAGAATGCGAATGTTTACATTCTGTTATATTTGAGTTTTATCCTTTCTAATATACCTCGACGTATCTACCTATTTTTGTTACTACAGGTGACAGCTGCTTTAGAGCTTACAGCACACTGCAGACTTGATTCTACCAAGTGGGGGAGAGGTGCGTTTCACCACCAGGTGTCACCACCAGCCGAGAACTAACTGGAAACGCTTGCCACAATACATTGGCGAATACATAGGCGAATCTTATCTGCATATCATTAAGAGCGTATTAATTATACTTAATACATATCGCATATATATATATATATATATATATATATTCGCAGTTAGAGAAAACTCGCTTTCTCATAACGAACGGCACAACTATATGAATTTACATCAGCATACTACGTGCGCGGGAAAGTACTGGTCATGAAATGTTAGCAGCTATTCCACTGTATTTTCTGTAGATCGAACAGACGTCGGACTCAATATTAGCACTCTGTATTCGCACTGTGCGCTATATGTGCGGATCCTTGACATATCCTAAAACGTTTAAATCACATGTACCTCATCAGTATTCATGGACGCATCTGTACAGATCTCACAGTGAGACAAGACAGGCAAGCCTCAGAATGCTACGCCTACATACACAAAACATCCGCGCCCGTCAATCTAAATAATTCCACTTCTTTTTTTGTTCTTTGTTACAACCCTCCAATGCGAAAATTAGCATCATAATAACAGTCTATATGTTAATGTCTAACTCACTGTGTTTAGTCAGCAGCCGAGTGAAGTCAGAGGACTAGAAAACTTTTTACGTGAAAACACGTTAGGATTTTTACGCGTTCTAGTAGTAATTATATTTGCAATAGTTTTGTGGTGGATAGTGATTCTGCTAAGTATACTCTACCGTGTAAGCCAGTGCTGTTAGAAGACGGTACTATCGGTTACAAAATGCGTCAACGGTTTCCTGGTTAAAGGGAATAGTCTCATTCTATAGTCGTTTGTCGAAAACAACGACAGATGTGTTGCACCATTGAAACCGGAGACCTTTTTGACGAGCCGGTTAGCTATTAGGGGGCGGAATATGTTTACCATAACGACAACTTTGCCTCGTTGTCAAGGTAAAAACCGAGAATTTTTACGCGGTATTACGCGCGGTGTTTGTGACTATCGGTTGTCAACCTAACGTGTTTATGAGTCGCTCTCTCATTGGTCCGCAGTGACGTCATCGGCCGGAGACGGAATATATATCCAGAGTCCATAATAGAGAGTCAGACTAATATAAATATCATATAAATCTTATAATAATAATTATATATTAATGCCTGTTGTTGGGGGCACTATGAGAGCATAGTGCCCCCAACAACAGGCATTAATGTTTTTAGTGCATCACATCACTTTGCAATCTACTCGGCAAATATGAAGTGAATAAGACAAAGTTTATTAAACGAACAATTCGTCTACGTCCCGAATTTCTAGCACCAGCAAGTAGTATATTTGTGTGTTATTTGTACAAAATAAAATGTATGAAAATACAATTAGTGTTTCTGTTTACTTTTCATGCTTATATACCTTCTTTATACTCCCTAATTTTCCGGTGCATTCGATGTAACAAAACGCTCGACACAAACACAACCGCCATTAATTCGAAACTCTTGCGTGGCGCTCAGACGCAGGAGATTCGTGACGTGTGGCGATACGACTCTGAGGAAAGGTAGGTCTCACCATTAAATAATGTATATCTACAGCCCTGACCTATACAAATAACTTGCTCGTAAACAGAATCTGGTGCTAGGTTAATCTGACCAGGCTGCGAGACTGACGTCAATACATACCTCCTCGATGTATCCACGCACGATGGACGCGCGATTCTCGGAGCTAGGGGTAATGTAAATTCAGTAGGCACAAGTCACACGTATAGTGAGGCTGGAGCGTGTGCGCGTAGCCAGTCACAACGCAGCGTATGCAACTCAAAGCAACTTAACGTAAGGTAATTAAGTTAATCGATCAAAATGCAGGTATTTGTGTCACAGATGCATACATTATTGAAAATTCCTAAACATAAACCAAATTCGTATTCATACAAAGATATAATGTAATAGCAAATCATTTTATAACGATCCGTATCATTTCGTGTTTTAAGCCATACTACAGTTTACTTTTACCTGCAACTATAATGGCAATAACATGTAAATTTCCTTCGTATCTTGCGCTAATGTCACGTCAGCTGTGGTAAACAAATAAATCACATAAACTCTTACTGGTGGAAGATGTCTTGAATGTAATATAATATTATAATTATTATATTTTAGTGCATCACGTAATAAATCGTTGAAATTCCATTGGATAACGTCGCAGGTACTATGAAGCAATAGTGCCCGCCTGAGCGGGCACTATTGCTTGCGCGACGCATTGTTATTATAACGCATTGTGTTTATCTAACAAATATGTTGGCCTACATATTTACTCAGTGGAACGACCATGACCCTTAACCAGGGTGCTACAAAAAAAATTGGTTGCCCACAAGCCCAAAGCACAGCTACTACCAGGCTTGTCACAGGTTTATAGAGTAGCAGGCTAAACTACCAAAGTAGATGGCTGTCTGCTGCCGCAGGGAGCAGCCGAGCAGCGCAGCTGCTATTGGGGTTGGTTCGGGAGGGGTGGCCCCTCGTATACATCTCGTATGGTGTGAAGATATTCCACTCACTATATATATATATATATAGATAGATATATATATATATATAGATATAGATATATTTATATATAGATAATAAATATATATAGATATAATATTGACTAATTGAAACTTGGCATTGTATGTCCATCACACGCTGACGCTCTTTGTCTCTACTATTTCA
>NW_014577337.1:97132-102726 GCF_000485595.1 Priapulus caudatus | reverse complement strand
GTATTGGTTCATATAGAGAGAGGAGGGAGAGTAGAGCAGAGAGACGGGAGAGAGAGAGACGAGAGAGAGCAGAGAGAGAGAGAGAGAGAGAGAGAGAGAGAGAGAGAGAGAGAAGAGAGAGAGAGAGAGAGAGAGAGAGAGAAGAGAGAGAGAGAGAGAGAGAAGAAAGAGAGAGAGCGAGAGAGAGAGAGAGAAAGTGAGCGAGAGAGAAAGAGAGAGAGAGACGAGAGAGAGAGAGAAAATGAGAGAGAGAGCGGAGAGAGAGGGAGAGAGAGAAAGTGAGAGAGAGAGAGAGAGAGAGAGAGGAGAAGTGAGAGAGGGAGAGAGAGCTATATATATAATATATTATTATATATAGCCTGTAGTATATATGATGGATGGACGTTTAATACGTCGAACATGAAGCGTCGTTCATGCGGACGTTCATAGCGATAGTAATGTAAACGCCGCCTGCCAGCTATTAACATGAACACACGTAAAAACGTTCACGTGACAGAACAACGCCACGTGACCATATTTACAGCCTTCGGTTCCTATGATGTTCATCGCCTCACAACAATTCTATCTGACACACGCCGCGTAGTTCGCTTCTCCATACTCGCCGCCTGACATTTTATACACGCACTATAAACATTCAAGTCGTGCCTATTGATGTTTTCAGTTCACTCACTTAGAGTACTTTCAACAACTATGGTCTAGCAGACTAGCGAGTGAATGGAACACACTATCGCCTAGTTTCAATTCATTCACTTACGGTATTTCAATCAACTATAGTCTAATCGTAGCAAGTGGATGGAATCTGGGTATCAAGATCGACAAATTGCGCTCTCATTCAAACGGATGAAAGTCGAATTTTCTGCGTCATTACGCGGACAAATTACGTTAATATATGATGGCCAGAAGTAACGTAATAACCATCATGAACATCATGGAAATCTAGACCCTGTCCCGTCGGCTACTCCTGCTGGATTTACGTGAATGTCTGAGTTTTCTACGTCACTATAATGGTAAAAGTTTGAATAACTTTCTATTGTAGTTGCATCAATGTAGTCAGGGATGATATATATTATTGGCCTATATATATATATATATATATATATATATATATATATATATATTACATGTAGTATATATACAATAGTATTATATTACTGCTCTCTCTCTTCCCCCTCCGCTTCCTCTTTCCCCGTCTCTCTCTCTATCTGCGTGGGGCTCTCTCCCCTCCCCCCTTCTCTCTCTCTCTCTCTCTCTCTCTCTCTCTCTCTCTTCTCTCTCTCTCTCTCTCTCTCTCTCTCTGTCTCTCTCTCACACACACACACACACACACACACACACCTCTCTCTCTCCTTCCGCTCTACCATCATATATCACTAAACACATGCAGCAGTGACCGGGTAGCAGATTTGTATAAAGCGATTATTACAATAATTAGCGCATCACTATTTAAATCTGTGAGAGATCGTGATGACCTTCCCGATGTCACGTGCTCATAATTCCCTATAAGGTCGCGTTCATAACCAGTTATCTTAAAGTCAAATGTCTGTGGTTCATCATAACATATTTAGCATGTGATATTGTCTGAGGGCAATCGGGTAAGCTTATGCAGAGACAGGAAATTCACACCTGTGTAGCAGAGGCAGGCCCGTACCAGAGACCCACTAGCTGAGCTTATTTGTTGATCTTACCCAGTTACAACTACGCATGAACATTCGTGATTATTGCCTTCAGCGAAATATTGTCGAACTGAACTCGGTCTACACTCTTCTATATAGGTGTGCAAATACAGAGTAATTCAGCGTATTTACCTGTGTACAAAGCGGAGGAAAAACTGTTGGCACATTGGTGTGATAGCCATGCGCGCACGCGGGTATTGGGGATGCGTGAAACAAGGCGTGCGTTGTTGCGTGCGCGCGTGTTTGTCGTGCGTGTGCGTGTACACACAGCTCTCACTCACGGTGAGTCAACGATGCGCCTCGTTCACCGACGCGACCACTCGCTCGAAAAAAATCCTTCCTTGTAAACAGAGTATCATCACAAAAGGTTCAGCTGTACCAGGCACCTAGCGAAAATACTGTCGTTGGCACAAATAGAAACGCCTACTGTATAGATGATGAATTCTTTACCTCCAGTAACTTTAGGTTATTAATTTTACCTGTAAACCGCGGCATTCTGAGTTATATTAATTTTACCTACTACCTGTAGTAATCCAACTCGTTAATTTTACCTTGTATCTATAGCAATCTAACTTGAGAATTTTACGTGTTACCTGTAGTAAATTAATCTAACTGATTAATTGTACCTGTTACCTCTAGTAATATAGCTTGTTAATTTCATGTACACAGAGAGAAGCGATGAGAATATGAGACACAGACACGTAGATTTCATCTCTGCTTACACGTGTACCTTGCTGGCCTCAGTCAGCCTTACAACGAGTCACTAATGTTGGCGATGTACTCTAAAGGGCGAGGCGCGATTCTATGACTGCAGGCGTCTATAGCTCACGCATTAATATGCAACGACCCTCTATTCTTTCTCCTAAATTGAATAAGTTCGCGCAAGGCTGGTTATTCTCTCGGATAGAACTCTAAGCCTACGTATGTAATGCGTACTAAATCTAATATCATACCTAGACAGTTACCTTACCGGATCTATAAGCAGGGAGGGGCGGGCCGCATTACCAATACAGAGCGTGAACGTATATATTAGCACCAGCAAGTAGTATATTTGTGTGTTATTTGTACAAAATAAAATGTATGAAAATACAATTAGTGTTTCTGTTTACTTTTCATGCTTATATACCTTCTTTATACTCCCTAATTTTCCGGTGCATTCGATGTAACAAAACGCTCGACACAAACACAACCGCCATTAATTCGAAACTCTTGCGTGGCGCCCAGACGCAGGAGATTCGTGACGTGAACACAATGCGTTATAATAACAATGCGTCGCGCAAGCAATAGTGCCCGCTCAGGCGGGCACTATTGTTTCATAGTACCTGCGACGTTATCCAATAGAATTTCAACGATTTATCACGTGATGCACTAATCTCTATTATGGACTCTTGAATATATCAATTGTAATTAGATCCCAATATTTTAAAAATTCAGTTCCAGAGTCATACACAGCTGTACACTATACTGTTACTTGTTTCAGCATGAAATCAGTCCTAGTTAAAAGTTAAAAGACAAAAAAGCGATAGAGGTGTATTGTATTTGATTCTGCCCAAAGACTGGATATAGGTGTCGGGGCATTGAACCTTTGCAGGTAATATGAAATGATCTCTCCCCTGATCGATATCAACCCAAAACTCTGCAGATGTGAGGAAAGACTGAACAGAGCATGAGTATGCACAACAGCGGCGGATGCTTACGTCATCACTTGTCAAATTCATACAGCGTAACGAACTTTACGTCGCTGATCATAAAAGCTTTGCTGCAAACACTCGTATGATCGATAGACTTTCTAGAGTTCGTAACCTCAAACGACGTGTAATTCTGCACATGATAAGCCCCCGAGTTCTGTGCTTGGCATTTCTCAAGCATTATGCCACCGTGCGTAAATTACCCGATCGCGTGTTCGCGCATGCGTAATGAATAGCATGAATTATCGCGCTTCGTCGCGCATGCGCATAATCGCGTATGCTTTCGGCGACTTATAGCGATATTAGTGCCGCGGTGTGCGCATGCGCATTCTTTCACATGCGACGATTCTAGGACGGCGATCGCTGCACACACACAACACGATGAAAGCAGCAACCGTAGAACTGCTCCCGGCATTTATCAATGGTTCTCTGTAAGACGCGACCGCCCAGAGCGCGTAATTACCGCACCGTGTTTTCTGGACAACCACCCCGGTAAGAGCATCCCAGCCTACAACAACGGGGTAAGGGTTATGCGCGCTCGTCGCGCCTCTAGCGGGCGATATGCGCAGCTCTGTTTTCGTGCGACATGTGATATTGTTCTGAAGCATCGTTCCCCGCGTCTCAGCCTCACGCGCTCGCTCGTGCAGCTGCTACGCCGCCTAAAGGCAAGTGGAGCAAGGAAGTTCAAGCCTTCGATGACATATCTAGGACAGGCGGACGGCGAGCGAAAGAACTGAACACCACAATCACACGCACCGCACCGCTAAGCAGTGCCTAGACTAAGTAAGGAAGTGAGAGGAAGAGAGCGAGACAGAGAGAGGGGGAGAGTAGAGAGAGAGACAGAAAGAGAGGGGGAGACTGGAGAGAGACAGAGAGGGGGAGAGTAGAGAGAGACAGAGAAGGGGGAGAGAGAGAGAGGGGGAGAGTAGAGAGAGACAGAGAGGGGGAGAGTAGAGAGAGACAGAGAGAGGAGGAGAGTTCGCTCTCGCGTTCTCTCTCTCTTGTTCTCTCCTATTTCCCCACTCTCTCTCTATCTGCAGCCATCTTACGTTTAGATCAGGTATCTACATTTATCTATAACGTGCGTATATTGAATTATTCAAGTCACTTATGTACACGCTAACGTCTCTGTGTGTTTACGATCGTAATCTATGTGTATTAACGTTTAACTTATCTATGCATTAACGTTTAACTTATCTATGCATTAACGTTTAACCTTTCTATGTATTAACGCTTAACTTATCTATGTATTAATTTTTAACATACCCATGTATTAACGTTTAACATATCTATGTATTAACGCTTATCGTTTCTGTATATTAATGTTCAACATCAATGTGTATTAACGTTTAATATCCCTGTGTATTAAAGTTCAACACCGCTGTGTATTTATGTGTAACGTTTCGTTATTGACGGGAACCACCGAGTTGCCGCATGGCTAACGTTGACGTGATAAACTACAGTATAATGGACAATAAATCGTCGCATTTCTGTGTTATATAACATGTAGTGTGCAGAACACCACGTTTCTCTGCCGCCTTCAGTCATCCTCGGAAGCGAACAGACGGACAGGATGTAATTATAGATTCAGCAAGCATCAATGCTAACGGTGGCCCTATAAGTTATTCATAGTATAGCCTATAAAATTCAAAATCAACAAATGATTGGTCACAGTGACACGCACTGCTGTGTTCTCTCGGTCGCATCTATGAATTGTACGCGAGATAGGAATGTCCTCGGAAATCTCCAAACTGCATTACAATAATGCTATTCTGTGTCGACTGCCGGGGTTTATATAAACATTAGTTACCACCGGTGACCGGTACCGCGCACGCAATTCGTGCTGTCTAGCAATGGTGTCCTTCACAGTGTCATTGTCGCCGCAGTCTGCGTCTAGAGGGCGCTAGCTGCACTCGCCCCAACCGCAGGCAGGACAACCATTGTCACCGTTGCCGCAGTCTGCGTCTAGAGGGCGCTAGCTTCGTTTGCCCCAACCGCAGGCAGGACAACCATTGTCACCGTTGCCGCAGTCTGCGTCTAGAGGGCGCTAGCTGCACTCATCCCAACCGCAGGCAGGACAACCATTGTCACCGTTGCCGCAGTCTGCGTCTAGAGGGCGCTAGCTGCACTCATCCCAACCGCAGGCAGGACAACCATTGTCACCGTTGCCGCAGTCTGCGTCTAGAGGGCGCTAGCTGCACTCATCCCAACCGCAGGCAGGACAACCATTGTC
>NW_014577337.1:92489-94167 GCF_000485595.1 Priapulus caudatus | reverse complement strand
AGAGGGGGGGAGAGAGAGGGGGAGAGTAGAGAGAGACAGAGAGAGAGGGGAGAGTATAGCGAGACAGGGAGAGAGGGGGAGAGTAGAGCGAGACAGAGAGAGAGAGGGGGAGAGTAGAGAGAGACAGAGAGAGAGGGGAGAGTATAGCGAGACAGGGAGAGAGGGGGAGAGTAGAGAGAGACAGAGAGAGAGAGGGGGAGAGTAGAGAGAGACAGAGAGAGAGGGGAGAGTATAGCGAGACAGGGAGAGAGGGGGAGAGTAGAGCGAGACAGAGAGAGAGAGGGGGAGAGTAGAGAGAGACAGAGAGAGAGGGGAGAGTATAGCGAGACAGGGAGAGAGGGGGAGAGTAGAGAGAGACAGAGAGAGAGAGGGGGAGAGTAGAGAGAGACAGAGAGAGAGGGGAGAGTATAGCGAGACAGGGAGAGAGGGGAAGAGTAGAGAGACAGAGAGAGAGGGGGAGAGTAGAGAGAGGGGGAGAGTAGAGAGAGACAGAGAGAGGGCGGAGAGTAGAGCGAAAAGAGCTTGTGGGTAATGTGAGGTGAAGAGACAAGCGTTACATTGTGAGAAACCACGACGACAACCGGCCGGAATAGTAGAGAGTGTCGTTTTCCGTATCTCCTCTGAAACCGTGCCGCGTGTGCTCGCGCGAATCGAGTTGGGGCCCCTTCTGGGCGTCGCGAATACATTCCGCTACGTTAGAACGCGATTTTTCCATCGTAAAGTGATTTTTGGAGGCAATTTTCTAAAAATTTATGTGACCGAAGAAACTTCGGCATTCATCAGAAACCCGCACCAACTTTTAAGATCGCCAAATCCGCATGCGCTGTCCCATATGCGCAGTCCAATCAGAGTACGTGAATCACCCACGTTAACATAACGTTAAACTCACGTTAACAAGGAAGAACGTTAACAAGGAGGTTAACAAGGAGGGGGTTGGAGTAAGTCTCGACTTTCATGCTTTTCATCCTTCATAATTTTTCCCTAAACCTGACTTACCGGTACTTGATTTCTGCTATTTCCTGTACATCCAGAATTTCTCAGTAAACACATGATATCACACAGTGCCATTTCATAAAATACTACAAAATACTGTACACTATACAAGCGATAGAAATGAGGGTCCGCAGCAAAATGAGGGAGTCCGTTTTGTAACTATCTGTTCATAATGACAGACCTTTTAATCGTTAAGACCTTAATAATTATAAGTATATAATAATTTATAATTACAGACCTTCATAATTATCAACCCCTGATAGGATAAAACGATAGGAAGAGGGAGCTACCGGTTTTCGTTTTACTTTCGTTCTCCCCTCCCATGCGCGCGTCACTCCTACGTAAACATGCTCTACACACGGCATCACTTCGCGTCATAGGCCCGTCTGGACGACGGGTAGTAGCTAGCGTGCGTGCGTGAGTGCGTGCGTGCGTGCGTGCGTGCTTGTCTGCGTGTATGCATGTTTGTATGCGTGTGCGTGTGCGTGTGCGTGTACGTGTACATGTGTGTGCGCGCCCGTGTGTGTGTAAATGTCGTATGTGTGTGTGTGTGGGTGCGCGTGTGATTGTGCGTGCGCACGCCCGTATGTGTGTGAATACGGTGTGTGCGCGCGCGCGTGCGTACGTGCGTGCGTGTGTGTGTGTGTGTGTGTGTGTGTGCGTGCGTGCGTGCGTGCGTGCGTGC
>NW_014577337.1:85191-87340 GCF_000485595.1 Priapulus caudatus | reverse complement strand
GGAGTTTTTTCAATACGGTGAAATGCTAGGGAAGATGACAGTCGTGAATGAGTCATGCATGATGACGTAGGCTCCTGCTGGTCGCTGTCTACCAGCATATACACGTCATATATATCCTGACTTTAGGACTTGTATATAGGGCTCAGATCGCACTATATATATATCTACACAAAATGCACTAACGTGAGCACGCACGCGCGCACACATGCATGCACGCACACGCACGCACGCACGCACGCACGCACGCACACACACACACACACACACACACACACACACTATAGGTAGCACAGACGCAGCGGTAAGGCTGATTCGCGTAGCAAATGAGGCGGTAAATTATTATTGTACGTGATTAGCATCCCAGATAAGTTGTGGCCGATGACATTTCTTTCTCCTTCATAGTTCTCTCATTGTGGACAGCATCAGAAGTCTATCGTAACAGATAAACCATTCAGGGCCGCGTTTGATTGCAAATACGGATAGAGTATAATGGGTCCCTCGGGCAGCATTATATCTCTCTCGCGGGATGGTGAGACCTAACCAATCAACAAACTAACGGGCCCTTCGTGGTTACAACGAATGCCTATTAGAATGACAAGACAATCGATTTCACTGCGTTCGAAAATGCTCATGATAATGACATCGATTCTTAATAAAAGGTTATAGATATCATGAATATATACTGTATGTACATATCATATATAATACAGATGGTAATATACATTATTTACGCATACGTAAGGTACGGTGATATAGTAGCCAGACAAAAAAATATACTTCGTGATATTGAGATATTGCCTCTAGTGATGTAGTCATGCTGTGTATTGTACAGGTTATATATGCGGCCCTAGGCGCGTACAACTCGCTCTCAGTCACTAGCACATATAGCGTCCCAGATCGTAGAATCCCAGCGGGACCAGGATTAGATCTAAGGCTGTTTGGCCGTAAAGACGTGGAATAAACCGACATGCGCTTGTGTGCGGAGAAGTAGAAGGAATAGGATTAGACATCTTAGAGAATCGCTGCCGTTGCTGTGTGACGCGGCTGTGGAATGTGTAACGGCCTAGCTACAACCTCTAAAACAGGTCGAAGGAGAAAGGAGAGAGAATTACCCTGATTATAACGATAGCATATATATATATAGGTAGCTAAGATGCTAGAATATCATAATATACAAGCGGTCGGAGCAAAGTTAACTAGGGGTCGTTAGATAAAACGAATCAATACGAGTGTTGCAGAACAAAAAAGCGCATAACTAAATTTGCGAAATTTCCTTACAACATTCTCGTGTGTAATAAGTACGACTTGCCAATACTTCTTATTATATATATCTAATATTTCTATCACCTTAGGTGATAGCCTATGTTTGTCGCCAATCTTTGGTAGCGACTATGCATTTGGTCTTAGCATGCCTACATGTAGGCGAGCGAGCGGAAATTGTCGATCATTAACCTATAGCTAGCACACGTACGCAGCAGCGTGTCGCAAAACTTTATTACTCGTGACGGAAAACTGGTTCTTTCGGCGCATTTTACGTCCGAAAATAATCAGGTGCACTCCCGAGCACTGGCGTGTAATTTCGAGTTTTATTGTTTGTGAAACATGGCGGCCATCGTACAATGGCGGCTAGCGGACAATGCATGGCTCTCACAATCTAAAACGTTCTACTCGCTCCACCGATGTTAGTGACAATAGAACACAAACCCAAGCTAGGACGATGAACGGAGTTTCTAAATAAACAATTTTATCTTCATCTTCGCTGTTATACATATATATATATATATATATATATATATATGTATATGTCGTGAAAAGTATGTGTGCATAGTATGTGCATTTGCGATTTTTTTCTCTTCTTATCCGTCAGGATTTTCTGCTGGTAGGCGTACTCGGCTGCGAAACCTCTTCGCTCTCATTGTAAACAGGAATGAGCGTCCATGTAGAAATGATAAAGTAGATCCAAACTTGTGTGGTAAACTGTACAACCTTTAATATCTTAGACACATCACATCTCCTTACACACAGACAAAGAACGCGCACACGCGCATACGCGCGTGTGCTCACCTCCGCGCCCAGAACCAGAATCCCCCCTCCATATCTGTCCTATCTATATTTCCCCCCAAAACTCCTACAAACATACTGCCCGCAC
>NW_014577337.1:83617-85181 GCF_000485595.1 Priapulus caudatus | reverse complement strand
CAAATTTCTCATAAAATAATGGTTGGATTTTTAATATCTTTGCAGCTTTTATAAGTACACACCGTATTACATAGGATAGGAGTAACGGGGTCGCTGTAAAACTTATAGTAAAAAAGCGTAAGAAATTCTTACGGAAATCAGCTTGTGGCAGTGGTAGAATTGAGCCAGAGCGAGAGCGCCACCTGTCGTGGAGTTTGCGACAGACCATGTAATTTACCAGTAGACGTAGATAGATCTGTCATACATAATTACCAGCATGAAACGCCGCAATGGAATTCACTATAATTCAAACTGACGTCGTGTGTGTGTGTGTGCGTTCGTGTGTGTGTGTGTGTGCGCGCGCGTGCGTGCGTGCGTGCGTGCGTGCGTGCGTTCGTGTGTATGTGTGTGTGCGCGTGCGTGTGTGTGTGCGTGCGTGTGTGTGTGTGTGTGTGTGTGTGTATGTGTGTATGCATGACAGGAACTGGACAGTTAGAGATCATTGCTACAGCTGTCATCACGTATAGTGAGGGACCTGGTAGTGGTGAGAGGCTGACAGCGGCGGAGAGTGGCGGCGGCGGGTGGCGGGAGAGGGGGAGAGGGTGAGGGGGAGAAGGGGAAGAGATATGCTGGTTGCCTCGTCATAACCATCGAGCCGGAGCCAGCTAGTAACGTTAACTACAGCATAAGCGCATTCTCAGCGTATGCTCTGTACACTACCACGAGCTAACCCGGTCACTCACAACTATTTCTAAACTCATTTTGATATACATATGTATATACATATACATATATATATATATGTTCTGTGGACAGCTATAGTCTATTGCCTTCCGTTGCTGAATCACAGAAGCAAGATAAGGTGGAAATTCCTGCTTGTCATAGGTTCGTAATTATTTTTAATTTTTAATATTCTAATTAATCATTACGTAGGAACGATTAAAGCTGAGAGTCGATTAAACAGGGGAAGAGTTAATTAAGCCATTAAGTTAATAACAGAATGTAATCAGGTAACTGGGTTATATCCTCCAACCTACAGAAACAACCACACATATCCGTGCATACCAGCTCCAAAAACATAGCGAAACCTATATGCAAATGAAATCAAAAATAAATAAATCAATAATGAGATAATCAATAAGGTATATTTACCATCTCCCATCGTAACTTGTCCATGCAGTTATCGAGCCGCTTACGATCCTGCTTTGCGATTGGACAGCGCTCTAGCCCGCCGGTCACGTGATAGGTCGGTCTTCCTATGCGACTCCTGACGGCATCGGCCGACTGTAAGCGCTTCATACAGAACTGCCGACACTTCGTCAGAAGTTCGTCGTGTTTGCCGTCCGACACGCTAGGTGCACCACCGTCGCTGTCGCAGCCGTTCAGCTGACGTAATTCCTTGTCGGCATCCATGTTGGTGATGGATGAACGAAGCTCACAGTTTCTCACGGCTGACTGTGTGTGACAGCGGCTGATGTACGGGCAGCCTACTTATAATGTAGACTTCTCCGCGCGAGAATGCTCTCTCTCTCTCTCTCTCTCTCTCTCTCTCTCTCTCTCTCTCTCTCTCTCTCTCTCTCTCTCT
>NW_014577337.1:74756-82265 GCF_000485595.1 Priapulus caudatus | reverse complement strand
TCTAGTCTAGATAGAGATCTAGATAATAGAGATCTCTATTATGCACTCTTGATATATATATATACAGTATATATATATATATATAATTCCCTATTATCTACTTCTGATATATATATATATAATACCAGGAGCGTAAAATGACATAATTTGTCATTATACCCTCCTGATAATACTCGTGTCTGAGCGCACATTTGTTTGTCTGCGTGCGTGCGCGCGTGAGTGTGTGTCTGTGTGTCTGCGCGGGAATATCGGTGTGCGTCTGTGTTTGTCTGTGTTTGTGACATTGTCTGTGTGCGTGCGTGTATGTGTGTGTGTCTGTGGTTCTCTGTCTGCGTGGGCAGGTGTGTGTGATTTATTAGCTACAGGGCTGCACGTGAAATGAACATATATCAGATATTTACAGAACGTCATTATATGGCTGGTGTGCGATTATTTTTGTGTAATTATTTTGTTGTCTCGATCGTCACGCGACAGATTGCGGAAGCAAGTAACCAGTCTGCTAGCCCGCATTACTTGTCCTAACATTATAACACGTCTCTCATTTATATACTGGTGTTTGTTTTAGCTCGCCTACAACCATAGCAACCGCCGTGGAAGCACCATTAACAAGATATGCGTAGCTATATGAGCAGGGAGTGAATAAGGACAAATTTGTTATCAAATTGTCCCAAAATTGGGCCAAAATTGTTAATTTTTTCATTATTCATCCCTGCTAAGAAGTATTCTATTTTGTTCCCATTGTCCAGTTTGCGTTGTTTCGGGGTTCGAATTAATTCAAGAATGGAACAAGCTGCTGTATAATACCTGCACGCTATGAGCATCGCGCACAAGGTCGCGTAACGGCCATTTATTCAAACAGAGTAATAAATCTAATTCAATAAATCTCAATTTTTTTCGAACAGTGAACCCGGTTTTGTCGTAAAAATTGATTTAAGGGTTCATTATGTATCGTATTTCTATAGAATATAAATCTGAGCAGTAAAAAAGTCTGCTAATCATTGCTTTGCTTTGCTTGAGCCACGATTGTGTTTGAACAAACATTTAGCACAAGGCCAACCAGCGTGATGTTGAATTTTACATGCGACACATTTGTTACGATTGTACATCTCGGCGCTAATCAATGCAAACGTAATGTGAAGGTCAGAATCGGTTTCAACATTCTTTCACGCTGCACGAGCTCCTCAATGTATCATTAGTGAACAAACCCACGCTAGCGTTCGTGTACCCGCGTATAGCGTGAATAGCGGCGATTGCTTAATTATGTGTGTTATCGATCACGATATATTGTAAACCCGGGAAATTTACGCTTTTATATATATTTCTCTCTCTCCAGATAGATAGATAGATAGATAGATAGATAGATATCTATCTATCTATCTATCTATCTATCTATCTATCTATCTATCTATCTATCTATCTATCTATCTATCTATCTATCTATCTATCTATCTATCTATCTATCTATCTATCTAGATAGATAGATAGATAGACTGGCGTTTCGGCGAGCAAAGCGTGAAGTTTAGGCGCGAGCGCAGCGGGTTATACTAATTATAGTAATTATAGTAATTAGAAGAAACCGATCTCATCGGATAAAGGTGCGCTTCACGGTGTTAACGACGGAGAGCGAAGGAGAGCGAAGGAGGAACATGAGGAGTGTGAGGTGCCGCGAGAGAGGGGAGGAGGAAGCGAAAGGGAGAAGGGGAGGAGGGAGCGAAGGGGAGAAGGGGAGGAGGGAGCGAAGGGGAGAAGGGGAGGAGGGAGCGAAGGGGAGAAGGGGAGGAGGGAGCGAAGGGGAGAAGCGGGGAGCGTGTAAGGAACCAAGCGAGAAATGTGCGAAGGAAGAGAAAGAGAATAGGGAGAAAATAGAGAGCTACAGATAGGAACAGATAGGAACAGATAGCTAGCTATAGCTATAGCTAGATAGCTAGCTAGCTAGCTAGCTCGATAGATAGATAGATCCGAAAAAAAACTTTTATTTATATTTTTTTTTTTCATTTTAACGATTTTTCTCTCTAGGAAAAACACGCGGCGACGGCGTAAGGAAAACCTACGGAATGCGCACGCAAAAAAAAATCTTCGGCGCGAGACTCGGCCATCTCCGTGATTCGTTCGGCATTTTTGAACGAGTCGAGCGAGCGTGAGAATGTGCGCGTGTGAGCGACAGATGCTGATCGGTGGGGTTATTGCGATGCCAGCCGATCGCGCTCCGCCGTGATGCATGGTGACATGCTCGGCATGGTGCGACGACAGACGACAACGCCACTGTCACCGCGCCTAATGCGTACACGTGTCCACATCTGCGAGTCCTTCTCATACCGCGCACTCAATTGGTTGACCACTTGTTGAGTCAATGGACAAAATACCACAGAACCCTACCTCTAACAATGCTTCTATACATTTTGTATCTTATCTCTGATCTATCTACTCGTATCGTCATATCTCACTTATGTCATGCTATCTATTCTATTATCGATCTATCTATCTATCTATCTATCTATCGTTGACTCTATATCATCCTTATCCATCTTATCTTACCTGAATCTATCTTATCTATGTATCCATTGCATCATTGTATCTTACTCATCATCTCTACATCTATCTATCTATCTATTTACTTATTCTTGACTTCTATGTATTCGACCTTCTCTTCAGTGTGACGATCTATCTATCTATCTATATTCCTAACGTCTATCTAGTGCGCTATCTTATTCTCTTATCTATCATATCTATCTATCTCCTTCCTATCTCTCTATCTGATTATTCCGTATCTATTTAGTTTTATTCTCTACTCACTATGCATCTATTCATCTATGCCTGGATCTATTTTGTAATATTTTCCTCCTCTTTCGTATCTTAATCAACGAGCGTAATATACTACTCCCCTTATTTATACGTTGTGTATTTCAAGCGCTTTGTCCTTACTACTCTAGGTATTATTAGTCGCTGTTCTATCTATTCTCATCTTCATACTCTCTATATCGTCCCTATTACGTGGCTATAGGCGCTGGTGCACGGAACGGCTGTTGTGCAAGCTGAATCACGTTCGAAAGCTGGTACGCAGTATCGGCTCTGAATGCCAAGTTGTGTTCTGTGTTCCAGTCTCCTCTAAGGTGTGAATCGTGTTCACGACCATGTACATGCGGCATGTAACATAATGTCTGATACCTGTACATCTCACTGGTTTGACGTTTTTTCTCTCCCGTCCGTCATTTACAGTCAGTGCATAGTGAGTGATAAGGTAGAATACCCGTTCTGCGCATGCCTATGTCATGGTCGGTCTGACTTGTCACCAAGCTTGCACTCGTCAATGGGTTGCTTTTTTGTCATCGTTGAATGGGGCTGACTCAGCAGGGCGGCCTTTGATTGTTGTGTCCATAATTCCATATTCTTTTGTTTCGCGCTTGTTCGATGACTTTGAGGAGGTCAAATCCAATGTGCCTATCACGTTTCCCATGTATCCCCATGACGTGGTACCATTGTGTGAATGGGTCATGCGGATTTGCGACTCGAATGATAATATAGAGCTGGCGACTTCTCCTGAGATTGTTGAAGTCGAGAACAGACGAACAGAGAACTATTCTACAATATGTAGTTAGATGAAATATATGTACTTAGGCACCGCCGAAGTCACACGACTTGCTGCCATCATGATTCTATCCAGATTTTTGCTTACAATTTGATGTAGTATGATTACTGCAAGGTTCTCTTCCACTACTGCATTTCTGGCTCAAGCGCAATCCTGCTGCTTCCCTCCTTCGTTCTGTTGCTCGCTCTCTGTTCTTCTGTTTCCCGTCTCAATCCTCTCTACCGTCTCTTCGACGCTACTCGCCCTCATCTCCCTGTCCTCTTAGTCCAGTTCATAAATGAGCCAAAATAGGCTCTACTTCTCGGGTCAAATTCGATTCTGACTTACACAATGCTTGCGATTCTACTCTTCACTCTTAATTGTTGCGCTTACTTTGTCATTCTATAACTATACAAAAACTGTCTTACATCTCCTTGAAATCTCCTTTGTTGTCGGCCCCCGCAACAACTTTTTTACCGGGCCCACCGCCCATTTTGCCCGATCTTTCGCGGATTCGTGGGAAAATTGTGTAATTCTTCCCTGAACACTCTTGAGGTAGAGATCGTCCGACTTTCATCGAGCTATCATTGTACTATTGTGCGGTACCTTGTGGGCGGGATCGATTCCAATCGTCAGCTTTATTCCATAATATTTTAGACCTGGTTATCTTAATTGACTCACTTAAGTGTTTCTCAGATCTCAAGTCGGTTTCGAAGATCGTCTACTTTCTGTAACAGTGTTACCAGAAATTTCGTGTTTTCTGACATATGGCATTCTTCTATCTGCGCCGGGGCGGCAGATATAATGGGCGTTTGGTTACGTTTTTTTGCGGGTGTGGCCCGTATCTGCCGAATCTCTGGGTCTATTTTAAACAATCAGAATTAATGATTGATTAGCCTAAAAAGTGTACTCGGGTGTTAGCAACCGTCTTCTTTCGTTCTGCGTGACGTCCCCTCGTCAGGTACCGTGTTGATCTTGCATATGTGCCCTGGTTCTGGGCATCAGAGAAGCGAAGCTCGCTTCTTTTGCTGTGACATTACAGATGATGACGACCTGTTCTACTTAGAAGACGCTGTTGTCTGATTGCCTAGTCTCTGGCTCAGTCATCCTCTAGTTCGCTCTTGCTGCGTGCATTTCGCGATGCTTGCTTCCGGTGCTCCATTCCTGCTGCGTGCGTCGCTGTGCGCGCGTTGCGTGCGTGGCTGTGCCGTACCTTTCGTCGTCGGTCGTATCGTTCCGTGCACGACCAATTTTCCCGTGTGCGTCGTCGTGTCGTGTCACAGCTGTTACACGTTCGTTTCTCTCGTCTATCTCCGCTTTTCGAGTGGCCATCAGTCATCCGTGAGTGCGATGCATTGTGCAACGTACCAAGGTGCGTGCTCGTCATGTGTCGTGCGTGTTGCCAGTTACACCGTGGTCTGCATGCGTGTGTGTGTTAGTGTGCGCGGCGTCGTTGCCAGGTACACCTCGTGTTGTCGCATGAGTGTCTGTATGTTGCGTACGTGCAGCTCGCTGTGTCTACACGAAGGCTACCGTCGCAGTGCGCTGCCATCGCATCTCTATCTGGCAACGTAACACGTGCTTTCGGTGCGGTGCATTAAGCGTACACACCCTGTGTGCATCATCGCGTTGCTGTGCGTGTGGACGTAACCCGCGTGCGATGCAGCGTGCGTGGGTCGACGTATACCGCTTGCCGGGTGCGTGCGTACACCTGCGTGCAGTGGTGCGTGGTGCACGGGTGCTGCGCGTGCGTTCGGCGTGCGTGTGTACGTACTATCGTCCGTGCGTTCGTCGTGCGTGCGTTGCGTGCTGCAATAACCCGTGTGAGCGAGACACGTGCGTACGATGCGTGCACGTGGTACGAGTCGTGTAGTGCCGCGCTGCGCTGCGGTGCGTAGCGTGCGTTTGATTGACCCGTCGCGCGGCGGATGCGTATGCCTGCATAATGCACCGTGACAGATGGGGCATGCCGTCGTGCGTGCGGTGTGGCAACGTGACAAGCTGTGCCCCGCCACTGTCTCGCCGTGCTGCGTGGTGCGTGCGAAGCACGTACATCGTGTGCGAGAGTGGCTCGGTGCGTTTGCGCTCGTCTGCTGCAGTACTACACGTGCGTGCATGCTATCGCATTTCTGCGTGCTAAGTACGTGCGTGGCAAGTTACACCGTGCGCGTGTCAATGAGTAAGTAGTGCGTGTCGAGCGTCGTTCGTCGCGTGCTTGTGTATGTACACTGTGTCGTGCAGTATGAGATGTATCGACCACTATCATCGCATTGCTTGCTGCCAACGTTAACTGCGTCTCGTGCTCATATATCGTCAATGTTTATCAGGATGAAACCCCCTATGATCGATCATTAATGAACCCGAGAGTGGGCACGCCGTTATCTTGTTTGCTCTATCAATTTTAACAAGTATGCGTACATGTCATTACGTGCAGTCCTTCTACGAAACCGTCGGACAAGGACGCCTCGAAAGTATACTCGATAAAGAATTTGGCATACGCACATAGGAATTTCGCATTGAATTACAACACATAGAATAATAATTTGTCCTCCTCAACCAGAACTTATTTGTATCAGACAACTTCGAGGCAAGAGTAGACAAGTCTTAATCTTGAGCGTGTACAAAAAATTAACCTTTAGCAGCATGTCCCAAATCAACCGGAAGTCTCATCAAACAGTCCTATATTCATATCAACTTATAGTATATTAGCACAATAATTATAATTAAGTACAATCAGTTTCATTCGATAAAATTGAAATTCAATCTCTGAGACATTCCTTCTCGCGTCCCCTACTCGATCCTTGATCTTCTCACTACTCTCCGTTCCTGGTTGCCGTTCAACCTACCAGTCTGGTTTCCCAACAGTTGTCGACAGCCTACACGAAATCATTCTAGCTCCATTCTCTCACATTCCCATCATCCGTGGAAGCCGCACACTTATTAGTCTATCTTGATGTGATTCCTCTTGTGCAAACCCAGTACTTCTAAAGGACTTGGTACACAGCCAACGACACGATGCGCCGTTAGTTCAGCTCTAGACAATAGACCATACGTGAGCGGTTTGACCATGTTCGGACCGTAACATGTGTATTAGCGGGAAAGGCCGCCCTCCCCCCCCACCCACCTGCCTGCTCTTCCTGAATGCCAAAAAAACAAACACATAAATTTACTGTGCTTTTTGATGGGTGCTAGAAGTGAGCTTCTATCCATTAGTAGTGGCCAGTGTGTAAGCTTGATTTCATATCTCATATTTTGTAACGAAAACACATGTGGGCCTTTGAGCGAAGTCATTAGTGTGTTTGGCTGCTGCTGAAAAGAGAGTGACACCTTATTATCTCGCTCACACCACCTTCAAGCACGCGTATGATCTGAAACAACGCGGGAAACAGTGCTGGATACGGATCTCTTGCCAGCCTCCCCGAGCCTACACCAACACGCTCTCTCTCCTCATCTCTCCTTAGTTCTCTTCTCTCTCTCTACTCTCTCTATCTATGCATCTACCAATTGTCGTTTTTGATCGTGCTCAACACTAGCGCCACTCACGGTTTTTTTGGGCTAAATCGCGTGCAACAATGTCAAACGCCGTGTTTTCTAATTGACATAACTGAGGCACGGTCTATTAGCCTATGTACCTGGTTCAACTGTTATATACAAGATTCTGCCTCCGCATCGTGTAGCGATACCTGAGTCACATGTGCCTACCTGGCCCTAGGTCGTGACCGCCGAACGTTTTATCTACTGTAGGAGCCCGTCAACGATGGTGAACGTCACCACCCTATGTTAAGGCGTGATTGTCTAAAGCAGGTCGAGTATGTATCAAATAACTGTCATCATCCAGGATCAGTGTCGCACCAAGTCAAACAGATCCTCCCCTGCAGTTGCGTCGCGCAGCCGCCACCGCCGTCCTACACTATACGTTATAGGAAACATATATCCCCAAATAC
>NW_014577337.1:61841-74731 GCF_000485595.1 Priapulus caudatus | reverse complement strand
GCACGCACGTCGCCGCCTCTGTTCTCTTGGTCTCTCTCTCTCTCTCGTCTCTCTCGTCGTTCTCATCTCTCCCTCTCCTCTCGCTCGGCTCTGCTCTCTGCTTGTCTACTCTCTCTGTCGCGCGCGCTCATCGTCTCTCTCCATTCTCATTGTCTGCTCTCTCGCCGATCTTGTGCTCGTCCTCTCTCGCCTCTAGTATCAGTGATATATATATTATATAGTCATATTAATATATATATATATATTAGTATACCATATCACTTGCGCGCCATCGATCGCCTTCTCCCTCTCCCCTACTGCAAATGTTACTACGCTTCTCATTTGGCAAACCCCCTTCGGAAATAACTCTAGTACAGACATCTGGGCGAATGTTGGCACAATGTTGATGAATCGGGGGAGCAAGTCTATCTAGGAACTACATTGATCCTTGTTCGTATTTATCCTTACTATTGTATCACCCTCCCCCGCCCACGCGTTAACGGCAAAATTCGGGCGTTACCGTAAATTCGTCGTTGCGTTTTAGTGGTATTTGAATAGGCTTATAGGCGCACGCGGATATCTGAGAACAAAATTCGTTCTGTACCGTAAATGCTTAGGAGGGAACAAAGAACGGGAAGGGTCCACACACAGAATATCGTCTTTCATGTGTGATTCACGGTTACGGAAGTTTACAGTTTACAAACCTTTTGGTTATCGGAACCGCGCTTTCTTTGCGTAACCGCCGATCTATTAACTATAACGTCGATATCGGTGCACATGGCGCTTGGTCCATGTCCTAATTTCGAAATACGGTTCGAGTTAATTACTGGTAAGCAACGTCTTCTGCAAAAATACAACCAAAACCATAATTTCACATTCACGGGTAAAAATGCTTGGCACTGGTACGGCAGCATTCGCCAAGCTTACGAAGCGTTAAATTCGAGAAAGACAAGCGCGTAAAAATAGGATCTGTAAAATGCTCGCAATGGACATCTATTTGCGCGGTGTTTTCACTTTTCATCGAGTGCTAAGAATTTATTTCGCAGGACAGCGGAGGCAGAGGTGCTAGGAGCAACGGGGAAAAAGAGGGGTGGCGCCCTGATACCTCCACTCGCCTTAGGTTCCTGCCGAGTGTCTAGGAACGCGTGCGTGCAACGTTAATTCATTTAGGGGGGAGTCAACCGGATACTTTAAAGAGAGGGGGGTACCGTTCTTATTAGTGAAGGTAATTTGCATCACAAATCAAATTCCTGCGCACGTTATGTTCCCGCTTTATAATATAGTTTTTATCGGGGAAAGAAACGTATTTACTGGGCCTTCCTCGGCGTTGCTGGCAGAGCAGCGGTTACGCGACTCAGAAGCGTGATCGTTGCTAATCGCGACTGGTACGGCAGTTAAGTATTGAGCCGTATGCAGGTCCTATATACATCCACGTGCTACAATACACACAAGCGGACCAACCATCTGCTTTGCCCGCGCGCAGTAGACGCTCGCGTCGGAAAACATTTTTGTCAATCGTGATCAATGAATGTGAAAACGTCGCTGCACCAAGTGCCCTATTGCGTTCAGTGCAGTTCCGCAGAGTATAGCTGGGCAGCATTTAATTCTTGCCATGTTTTGTGGCGGCGTAAAAGGCAGCGCACCCAGGTTTCGGTATCGGTCATCTATGTGCTCCGCTGTATGGTGAGGGAAGTGAAGCAAGGTGATTCTAATGAATTTGTCTTGATTTATCACAGTTACAGCTTTCGGAATGAAAAGTAACCCACGCACATCGACGTGGTGGTTTCTGTGAGAAGCTCAGCTCGATGTTAACATCCATCCTGACTGTCACAGGAATACAGCAACTGCTGCAGTAGCACGGACTGTGTGCGGGCAAATTAATACACACACACAGCGCGCGAGGGCGCTAGTACGCATATACGCAGCACGCACACAACGCACGTACACACACACGGCCACACAGCCCGCACAGTGCACCACGTCCACACACACACACACACACACCACACCCGCTGTGAGGCGGCACACACCACACATATATATAGGTACATAATAGTATAAATATAGTATATATATAGTATAATAATATGATAGAGATAAGTACGCGGGCTTCTGTGTAAGCTTTCGAAACAGAAAATTAAACTTTTAACTAAAGAACGATTCTCTCTCTCTCTCCCTCTCTCTCTCTCTCTCTCGAGAATGGCTCTCTCTCATGCGCCTCTCTCGCTCCTCTCCAATCGTCTCTCCTCTCTCATCTCTAATTCCAGCTGCTCACACGCGCGCTCTCTACTCGCTCTCCTCTCTCTATATCTCTCTACTCTAAATATAATCGTGCGCTATATCTATCTCAATTTTTCTCACTCCTCTCGCTCTCTTGTTCTACACATAACATTCATTAGCTAGAACTCATTTTGTCTTCATATTGTCACCGTCGTGAAACCCGTATATTGCCAAAAAAGGCTGTTTCTAGAGGCCAAATAGTGCAACGGTGAACAATTTGCTGAGGCTTACTGTTGTATTTTGATAAGAGTCGTGGAGAGAGTCGTGTCGTGATGCGAGCGCCGGTCAGGCCACCGATGCCGAACTATATAATGATACCGATAATTAACATAAAGAAAGCGAGATAAGCGTGAGGGAGAGAGAGAGAGAGAGAGAGAGAGAGAGAGGAGAGAGTAGAGAGAGAGAGAGAGAGAGAGAGAGAGAAAGAGGGAGACAGAGACACAGAGAGAGATAGAGGTGGAGATAGATAGATAAATATATAATATATAGTATAGTATAATATAATGATATATATATATGATATAAATAGATAGAATGATAGATAGAATAAAGAGAGATAAGAGAGAGAGAGAGAGATGAGAGAGAAGAGAGAGAGAGAGAGAGAGAATAGAACCGAGAAGAGCGGAGAGACGAGAGAGATGAGAGAGAGAGATAGGAACCGAGAGAGAGAGACGAGAGAGAGAGAGATGAGCAGAGAGAGAAAGAGATAACCGCAGATTAAGAGAAAGAGAGAGAGGAGAGAGAGAGAAGAGAAAGATATAAGCGAGAAAGAGTTAGCGAGAAAGAGTAGAGAAAGAGAGAGATAAGGCAGAAGAGAGTTAAGCGAGAGGAGAGAAAGAGCGATAGATCAAAGCGAGAGAGAGAATAAAAGCGATGGAGAGAGAGAGAGATAGAGAGAGAGAGAGAGAGAGAGAGAGAGAATGAGAGAGAGAGATGAGAGAGAGATAAAGCGAGGGAGAGAGAGAGAGAGGACGAGAGAGTGAAGAGAGAGAAGACGAGAGAGAGAGATGAGAGAGAGAGAGAGAGAAGCGAGAGAAGAGAGAGGAGAGAGAGGAGAGAGAGAGAGAGAGAGAGAGAAGAAGAGAGAGAAAGAAGCGAGAGAGAGATCGCAGGGCCGTTCAGACCGTATATGTGTTTATCCATGATTGTTCGTAGTAGAGATGTTGCAATTATAGCCTAGACTGTGACGGGGCGAGGAGGGAGGGGCGGGGGGGGCGGGTGAGGGGGCGGCGGATAGATAGTTGATGCTACGGGCTTATATGGCTATACTTCCTACTACTACTTACTAGCGTTGCGCGTGTCGGGAGCGATTCATGTTTGAGCACTGATTGAGCTAAATATATGAGCTTCCACGAGCTTACAAATCGCAGCAAAGTTGCTGAGCGAAGCGTTAAGCGACAATTCAGTGGCGGCTCGGTGCTCTTTTGTTCCTCTTTCCGCCCCGCTTCACGTCTCTCCGGTTGCTATCTCTCTCTCTTCATATATATAATAATATATATATATTATATAAGTAGTATGAGAGGTATAACGTCATTATATGACCGGAGGCAGCGAGAGGGCGGCAGTGGATACAGGCATAGCGCTGCATCCGAGCCATATCTGTCTGGCGCTTAACGAGAGACCGCGAACGGACCGCCACGCGGCACCAATTTATCTGTAATGTCACTATATAGTCGTTTAATTTATATGTCGCCCTTATCGTACACGCACGTGCCACAGCGGGCGAGCGAGAGAGGGCGTGGCAGGGGGGCCACAGGTCGCGTGCACACACAACACGCACACAGCACACACACACACACACACACATCGAGGCACTACACACTACACACACCCGCACAACACACACAAGGAGCAGCCACGACACAGCACACATGCCGAGAACGCAGAAGAGACACAAGCACCCCGCCACACACAACATCACACAGGCGAGCAGGGCCGTCGCGGGCACGACGCGCGCCGGGCGGCCACACACGCGCGGCGCGGGCACGACGCACACCGCACACGCACACGGGCACACTCAACACAGCACGCACACGCAAACCGTATCACCACACGGCCACACCACTCACACACCACACACGACCCACACACACCACACAACACATCACACACACGCTACGCGGCGCGCGCGCGCACACGCACGAGCGGGTCGCACACGCCACACGCACACTCCAACACACGCACTACGCAAACGCACACGCACAACGCCAACGCACTCACATCAAGGCACCACACACAATTCGCACCACAAACACACACACACAGAAACACACACACACACACACACACACCAGCCACAGATTATATATAAGTAATATATATATATAGTATATAATAGATACTATTAATTATGATATAAAGCACGGCTCGTCTCATGGGTTCTGCTATGCCTACCGCCGCTTGGACGGAGTGAGCGAAAAATCAAACGCGCTAGCTGCTCCACCGTCCTCATGCCACGTCTCCGCCAGATGTGCGGTAACCGTCTGGTCGACGCCTACTTCTATAGAGGAGTCTCATGGTCTATGTCCTGCCCACCAGCGTGGACGTCAATCGTTTCTCCTGGACTTTATCGTACTCTATACTATATCGCATGGAATTACGACGACCGGGTGTTCGCGGGTATATATGGCTCGCGTTGGTCTGATCTCGCTCATCTTCTCCTCTCTCTCCATTCCTATTTTCATATCTTATCGTTCCCTCAGTCTCCGGCCCCAAGCCGTTGCTCGTATTACTATCTCTGCTGTTCCCCCCCCCCCCTGTATCACTCTCCATCGGTCATCCGGTGGCGGGGGCGGCCGGTTAAGTCTCTCTGCGCCCGTCTCTGCGACGCGTTAAGGCGTGGCTCAAGGCGCGGGAGTTGAGGAGGCGCATGCGGACGTGGCAGAAAAACCATGGGCCTCTGGCCGGGCGGTGGGGGCGGCGGGGGCCTTGGGCCGGACTGATGTGTGAGATGGTGGCCTGGTAGCGAGAGAGCTGTTCTCTGTTGTCTGTTTACCGCGGCCCAAATACATTACATTTACGGTCTCCATTAGCGCGTTACTCCTATTACGGATAGGTGAAGTGCATGGACACTACTGGCACTCGCCGGCCTACAAACAAAACAATGCAACGCACGCACGTCACCCGCACGCAAACATGCTCGCCACGCACGCCCACACGCATGCATGCAACGCGCGCATCACAGACCGCCCGCACGCACTCTACGACGCACATTCACATCACGACACGGCGCGGTGCAACGCCACACGACTCACGCACACACACCACATACAACACACACGCACCGCAACCCACAGACTTCACGCACGCACGCGTATCCCAAACATAAGGTTTGACCATCGCAGGACGACGCGTGTTTGTGGAACACGTGAGAGAGAGGAGCTGCGTGGTTCATAAATATCGATGGCTATACAGTTTACAGCGGTAGGCGAGGCACAGCTCCCCTCGGCATGCGCAGTAAAACTCGAAACCGGGGGGAAGGAAGGGAGCCGGTCAGCGGCGAGGTTGCGGGGGGGGGCGGCGCGGGCGGGGATCCGGGGCACGGGGGGGGCGCGGGGCCAGGCCGATGCGCCGCTGGGCGGGGATTGAGGGGGCGCCGTGAGGGCGATCACGGTGCGGGGGCGGCGCGGCGGGGCGGATAGTCACGGAGGGGAGAGAGGGGACGGGAGAAGGCAAGCACTCACGGTAGCCACGGGATCGGAGGGAGGGGGAGAAGGCAAGCACTCACGTAGGCACGGCGGCAGGGAGGGAGGGGACGGGAGAAGTGCAAGCACTCACTGGTAGCCACGGAGGGAGGGAGGGACGGGGGAAAAAGGCAAACACTGGTGAGGGGAAGGCCACGTAGCCAACGGGAGAGAGAGAGGGCACGGCGAGGAGGAGAGGAAGGCCACTCACGTAGCCACGGGAGTGGGAGGGGGACCGAAGGCAAGCACTCCACGGTAGCCAGCGGAGGGAGAGGAGGCGTGAGGGGGGAGAAAGCGCAAGCGGCGGCACTACTACTGGCCGGCGAAGGAAGAGGGGGAGACGGCAAAGCACTCACGTATGCTACGAAGTAGCAGCGCTAGCATTCAGCAACTTTACTAGCATATAATTCTTCCAGGCGGATTTTTGGTTTTACAATGAATGAACCGCTTTTATAGCCAACTGTCCACCGAAACAAGGATCATAAATGGATGGACGTGATTGAATTGTATGAATTGAGTGGATGCATGGATGATAATGGATGGCTGGATGGATGCGATGCTGGATGGCTGGATAGGATGAATGATGCTGGCTGCGCTGGCTGGCTGGGCTGGATATGGATGATGAATGATGAAAATAGATTTATGCAAATTATTTACTAAAGTAATCTTATTTCTGATAAAGGAGGCTTGCCATAAATCTACACAATATCCATACAGGCACATATATCCGGCCATATATTGGCCGGACGTTCAAATGTTAATTCGTGTTACCTGGAGGTGCGACGGCGCCCGCGCTGCTTACAATAATTGTCAAGGCGGAGAAAACTGTAATTTATTTTTCCAATTGTCCTCGCTATGGCACAAGGTATTTGTTAGAAGACACTGGCCATTGCTGCGCGAAATAGGGTATCCAGTTGGCCTACGGAGAATCCGTACATACTATGCCGCATGCTACGGCCATCTACATGTAGTTATACCCGCCTCTGAATTAAAACCAAGGTTTTATGATTTGTGAGGATGGAATGAGATGTAGAATGTAATAATTTTAAAGGAAATCTCATTGGCCTAGAATATTAGGCAGAAATTGATATGGAAAATAGTAAGTTAATAATAGACTTGAACAGCATCTATACTCCATAAATTAATAATGAAATTTCGCTTGTCGTGAACATAACTCTTAATAACACCCGAAATGGCCGAGTATTTGGCCAGATGTTGTTTTTCTGGCGGCAGATGAATACTAAAGGCTATTATTTAGATTGTTGAAAATTCCATTCGACGTTTCGTACTGACTAATAATAAATAAATAATATATATATATGCGTGCGTGTGTGTCGTGTGTGTGTGTGTGTGTGTGTGTGTGTGTGTGTGTGTGTGTGTGTGTGTGTGTGCATGTGCGTGTGCGTGCGCGCGCACGTGTGTGCGTGTGTGTGCATGGTAATGTATAGTATAATCAATATCGTAACACCTCCGTTACTGCTAGTCTATATTATGGAAAGACGTTCAGAATTCGAGCCATTATTAAATTGAATCAAAAGCTTATATAGTGTGAGCCTAGAAAAGTAAATGAGAATTTAATTACAATAATAGGAGAAATCGAAAGAAACGCCTAACAGCTACCCCCCCCCCCGGTATTCCCTCAGGGGGAGAGGTGTGACTCAAGCATTGATCTATCTATAGGTTCCTGTTGTATAGACACGCGCTACGTAGGTAGAGCTAGATGACTCAATAGTAGAATACGGAGCTACGACAGGTGCACGTATAGAATACTTATAGATATGTATCTTATTTCTTGTACACAGTAAGATCAAGTGTATGCTATTTTACTCCCTCACTAATTGCTACCGGTCATATAAACAGGAGCGTGATAAATATATTATAATATAATTACATTGTATAAGTATAACCACATGGTATATGAATAATTACATTGTATATGAATAACTACATTGCATGAATAATTACATTGTATATGAATAACTACATTGCATGAATAACTAACTATACATTGTATAAGAATAACAACATTGTATATGAATACCTATACATTGTATAAGAATGACGACGTTGTATATCAATAAATACATTGTATGGGAATAATAACCACATTGTATAAGGATACCTACAGTGTATAAGAATAGTGGCATTATGTTATAATATATTTCTGTCATATAACACACTAACTCATGCCGACTCACCTTTTTCCGTGTTTGTCCGTCGTGTGAACTAACCGCCCGGTCTTTGATGTATTCCGTGTCTATGAGGGATAATTCACGCACCACATCTACACACACACACACACGCACATCAGCGCACGGCAGCGCAACACGTCCTGCTACACTAATCACCACTAGCTGGCTGTGCGGTTGCTAGTTCTCGTTCACGCATTGCGCGCCCGTACCAAGCGTCGCTCTCTCTCCTTCTCTCTCTCTCACGATATCTAGTTCATCTACCGCGTTACCTGTACGGGCCGAAGAATGATACTGTTGGAGGGGTTGGAAGGTAGGGGCAGGGATGCGCACTGCGTTGATTGTCGTGGGAGACAGTTGCGTTCGCGTCGCTAGATAACATATACGTCACCGCGTGGTTACGTCAGCGCATGCGCGCAGGACGAGCGCGCGCATGGACGAAACTCTTCCGTTGAAAAAAATTACACGTGTGTCGCCGAGAAAATATTGGAGTCGTTGAGAAGTTAGCAGCAATTGTCGCGAAAGTGTGTCTATATAACGAAAGCTGTTCTTACTGTCTTACTGCTGCCTGTTCTCGTTATTCCTCCACGCAGTCCCGATTCCGCGATGTCCGCGCCTGCGTGCGTAATTGGTTTTGGATTGGCGGTAAATTGTGGCGGTAATGGCGGAGATCGTGTGATTGTTGGTGTGGTGATGAATGTGGGTTGAAGCGGAGCGCATGTAAGATGGAAATACACAATTTGGCTCTTATGCGTGCAATATGAGAGGACGAGGGGAGAGGGGGAGGAATGGTGCTGCATGTGGGAGGAGGAGAGGGAGGAGGAGGAGGAGGGGAGAGGGGGAACGGCGCTGCTGGCGAAAATTTGCTTTGATTTACGAAAAGATAAACATATAATCAACGTTTACGGATATGCGCCCGTTCGCGTGTGAGTGCGTGTGAGTGCGTGTGAGTGTGCGCGCGCGAGCGCACGCGCATGAACACGCGTGCACGCAACCACACATACACCCACCCACGGAACCACCCACCCACACACGCCCATGCGACCTGTCATCAACTCCACCCCACACTCATTCCCATCCAAGCACTCACTCAATCGCACCCCACACATCCACCCGCGCTCAAACACACACACACACGCACCCATCCACCCACGCACCTATCCATCCACACGCCCCACCGATTCACGCACATCTTCCCACACCCCACCCACCCACCCACTCCCCGCCCATACTCCCACACCCCAGCCACTCACGCACTCCCCGCCCATCCTCCCACACCCCACCCACTCACGCACTCCCCCGCCCACCCTCCGACACGCCAGCCACTACGCACTTACCCGCCCCCATCCTCCTACACATTCACCCACCTTCAACCGCACTCCCCGCCTATTTCTCCCACATTCCCACCACTCACGCACTCCCGCCTATTCTCCCAACATCCCACCCACTCCCCCGCCATCCTTCCACACCACACCCACTCCGCACTCCCCCGTCCCATACTCCCACAACCCCACCCACTTCACGTACTCCCCCGCCCATCCTTCCCACACCCCACCACTCACGTACTCCCCGCCCATCCTCCACACCCCACGCCACTTCACGGCACTTTCCCGCTCTTACTCCCACACCCCACCCACTCACGCACTCCCCTCCCATCCTCCCACACCCCACCCACTCACGCCACGAACTCCCGCCATCCTTTCCACACCCCACCCACTCAGCATCCCCCCGCCATCCTCCCCACACCCAACCGGCACTGCACGTACTCCCGCCCATTCCTCCACATCCCAACCACACTCACGCAATCCCAACCATCCTCCCACTACCCCACCCACTCACGCACTTCCCCGCCCATCGTCCCACATCCACCCACTCACGCCACTCCCGTCCATCCTGGCGCGTCAGGCATTTTCCACCGACTGTCGTGACGCACTCCCAAAACCCAATCCTCCCACACACCACCCACTTCACGCACTTCCCGCCCATTTCCTCCCACACCCCCCCCCACCACCCTGCCCATCCTCCACACCCCACCCACTCGACGTACTCCCCGCGCGCAGTCGCTCCACGATCCCACCCAGTGCACGCACCTGCCCAAACCCCATCCTCCACACACCCGACCCTCACTCACGTACTCCGCGGCCCATGGCCTCCACAACCCCACCCACTCCACGCCTCCAAAACCATCCTCCCACACCCCCACCACTCACGCACTTCCCCGCCATCCTCCCACATCACCACCCGACTCACGCACTCCAACCCATCCTCCCACACCCCACCCACTCACGCACTCCCCGGCCCATCTCCCACACACACCCACTTCACGATACTCCCCTGCCCTTCTCCAACACCCCACGCCACTCACGCACTCCCCGCCCATCCCTTCCCACACACCACCCACTCACGTACTCCCGCCACTCCTCCACATCCACCACTCACGCACTCCCAACCCATCCTCCCACACCCACCACTCACGCACTTCCCCGCCAATCTCCCACATCACCAACTCACGCACTCCCGCCATCCTCCCACAGTCCCACCATTTCACGCATCTCCCCGCCCATCCCTCGCCACACACACCCACCTCACGTACTCCGCCCATCCTCCACATCCCACCCCACTCCACGCGACTCCCAACCCTTCCTTCCCACCCACCCACTTCACGCACTTCCACGCCCATCCTCCCAGGATGCCCACCACTTCACGCACACTCCCCGCCCATCCTCCCCAATTCCACCCAACTCACGCACTCCCAACCCATCCTACCACACACCACCCCACCTCACGCACTCGCCCATGTCCCTCCACCATCCACCCACGCACGGAAACTCCCCCGGGCACATACTCCCACATCCCACCCACTCACGCCACTCCCACCATCCATCTACACCCACCCACTCACGCACTCCCGTCCCATCCTCCCAACATCCCAGCCCACTACACGCACTCCCCCACCCATCCTCCCACACCCCACCCACTCACGCACTCCCCACCCATCCTCTCAACACTCCCACCCACTCACGGCAGCTCTCTGCCCATCCTCCCACACCCCACCACGCACGAACTTCCCCGCCATACTCCCACACCCCAGCACTCACGCACTCCCCACAACCCATCCTTCCGCACACCCCACCCACTCACGCACTTCCCCGGCCCATCCTCCCACACGCCAACCCACTCACGCACTCTCCCCGCCGATACTCCCAACCCGCACCGGCCTCACGCACTCCCCGCCCATCCTCCCACACCCCACCCACTCACGCACTCCCCGCCCATCCTCCCACACCCCACCCACTCACGCACTCCCCCAACCATCCTCCCACACACCACCCACTCACACGCGATGCCAACATGAGATAAATCTCTGAGAGAGAAACAGGTGCGATATGTGCGGAGCAACCTTGATCTAATGGGGAGACTATCCACACACACACACGCACGCACGCACGCACGCACGCACACACACACACATACATACATGATACCACCCGCACAAAGCCCCGTCGCCGCCGCCGCCGCTGCCGCCGCGTGACGTAACAACTAACAAATCGCCGATCTCACTCCATTCTCTCTGATCGCAGTCCTGGCTGCCGTGGATTTCCTCCGCTGATAACACGATAGCAGGTCAACGCGTTGGAGGCAGCGGCCTACACACGTACGTACGTGTGTGCGTATGCGTGTGTATATCTAAGCGTGTTGCGTGCGTACGTGTGTGCGTGCGTGCGTGCGTGCCTAAGTGTGTGCGTGCGTGCGTGTGTGCGTGCGGATGTTTTTTATCTGACCGTCGAACCTTTGTCTTGAGCTTCTCTCTGTGCGGCGATGTTGCGTGCGGAGTTTAACGCATTAGTAACGGGTCATCTCCTTTGTTGTGTCGCTCACTGTATCCGCTGCGGTTTTCTATTGTTTAATATATATGCCAACGATGAATTTTTGATACGGGGTACCCATCTCCGTCCCCCCCCCCACCTCATTCGGTCTCTCTCTCTCTCTCTCTTTCTCTTTTTCGCAGTCTCTCTTTCTCTCTCGGTGTCCATCCATCCATCCATCCAACCATCCATCCATCCATCCATCCATCCATCCATCCATCTAACTATCAATACATCGGCGGATGGATGGGTGAATAACTATGTAATAATTTACTCATAGATAATATCAATAATTATCTACTATATGTGCCATGCAATTTATCTGTCTACTGCTATTTACACACATGAATAAGGGCCGTATCGAGATCACAATTGGACCACGTGAACATAACATCTCGGTGCCGTGGAATCGGTGTCTGGGCGTAAACGTAACGTTCAGCTTGCTGTAATCCGAACCCAGTTTCCTAGTTCACCGCCGCCGCTGCCTATTAGTGCTACCGTCACCTCTTCCGCCGTAGATAGACGTGCAACTGTTATCATTGCACTGCGTCACATCGGAATTAGGTTATATATACAGTTTCACTTTTACTCCGACGTATTTAGCACGCCGCATGGCGGCGCGCGGTGTCAGGATTGACGGGTCACGTGTCAAACACGCATGTTTTGTTTTGACGCAGCTTTGCAAGCGGTAAATAAATATTAATACGCGGTTTTCTTTCTTTCATATTATAAATATTGTGGCCGGTAATAAAGCATCGATCGTGTGCACCGCTCCTTGTCACGACAGCTGAGGTGCGTTCATGTCCGACTTCCTTCCTGCTAACGAAACGGGAACAAAACCTACCCATGCATGCATTACACACACACGGTGTGTACACGCGCACGCACGCACA
>NW_014577337.1:47420-55071 GCF_000485595.1 Priapulus caudatus | reverse complement strand
CCCCCGTACCCACCCTGGATTTGCACCCCTGCTCAGAGTCAATTCAAATATTATGCAATATTCTTGGCTCTCCATGGTTGTCGAACCTAGTTTTATCACATATCCATGTGTTGCTTAATCTCTTACCATATTATGTCACCAAAGATTGAAAAGTGATGAACAAAAGAAATGCCCATTAAAAGTTTATAGAAAATATTTATTTATACATATTTACATCCTGAAATGCCACGGTTATGTTTTACTCATACTAAACAAAGGCATTAGCTTAACACGATTACGTGCCGACATGTTTACAATACAACTACGCTAGCGTCGCTCTTAGATATTTATTCTTAGAGCGCTGATCGTTCTATCATAGCAACCTACAACAACTGCAACATGATTGTCATTATCCATGTCTGCTGCGATCACAGAACAAATCCAGTCTGACGTCTGATGCTTCACCTTCAACTGAAACAGCAGAAAAGTGCTGGTAACTCATACAATGACAGAGCAAAGTCAAATATGCATGTGACAATCAAATATGACAATGTAACATATATTGAGAGAAATAAATGACAACTGTACACTGTCAGCATTTTGCATAACTATCTTTGTAACATTAGTGTGGTGTGTATGTATAACAATGAAAAATCTAACTCAACATGTTTAAAAATACTAGGCTGCGTATGTTATATGCTGGGGAAAAACAAGTGATAAACTTCTTACAGATTATCTAAGCTAATACAATTACTCTCGTGGCAGCACATTAAATCACCTACTACCCGCATGGTTAAATACCTCCATTTCAACAGCCACTGCCCGACGCAACGCACCACAAGCACGTCTCGTTGACTGCTCTTACCTTTCCGTCCTGATAGATGGCAAGAGCGTTGTAGTGACCGGCCGCCAGGAGTACGTCGGCGTTTCCCAGCTCTCGCGCGGAGAGTCGGCATAGCTGTGTGACGGGCGACCCCACCGCGCAATACTCCGTCTCACACAGCTGTGAGGGAGGCGTACACACACCACATCAGAGCGTGAAGGCAATAGAGTTCAGCATTAGGATATTAAATTAAATAGCATAACTAATAATACCTAAGCATAGCTAAATAATACACTAAATTAGCATTTAGGTGTTAGCATTATGATTAGGGTGGTTTTTATAACGACAAATCATGCCCATTTGAAAAGCCGAGCCATAAAGACTGTCAATCCTCAAGTTTATCAAAAATCGCTCGTGTTGTTGTGTAAGGCACATGGAAATTTCCATTTCTGGTACGCATAAGATTCGGAGCATCACGACACAGTAACAACACGATCGAGAGAAATGTGCATAACTCTTTTTGTCGGACACCGATCTTGAGAGAAACCATATTTTTCATGATCAGGATTTACTCACACCTACGCATCACACGCGAGAGAAATTTACATAATCGTGACTCACCTGAAATTCCTCCATTATGTAAATCACGCCTGTGTCGGTTGCTAGCGCCACCTGTAGTTTGCTTCCTGCACCGGCGGCGGTGGCGCCCATGTCTGAGTCACCGGCGGCTGACATCTTGAACCTTCCACAGCACATCTGCAACGTGAGGGAGGTAGACGATGACTCATCGCTCCGGAAAAACCACGACCAGGGTCGAAACGAATATATTTACATTTCTGCAGGATAAGTAGATCTGCTGTCAAAAACTTTCAAGTTAATATGGTGTTTTGTTAAGATTGAAGGTAATATGGAAAGATTGAAAAAAATACCAACTAGTTGTTCTGCATTTTGCTTTTACACTGTCTTTCTTTGCTGAAGGCACCACTTAGTGTAAAAATAATATAAATAAGCATGTAAACTTACAGTTACTTTTAATAAGTGGAGGTAGAATGAATAATAAGAATTATCAGGAGCTTACCATAACATATAAGCTATCATTTATCTGTTACGTGTATCTGTTATCAACACATCTTATGAAAAGCTCCTGATGATACTGAGATGAAATGTTACGTACAGCGTTGACTCTGCTTGGTGTTGGAATGCTCATCACCAGCTTTCCCTGCTGTAGCACGTGCACATTACTGTAACTGTCACTCGCTAAGATGTAGTTGATCTGCTTGCCATCAGGTGCCACTGTCTGCACGCACAACAGCGCTGTAACTACTGGTTTGCTTCTCAAGCTCTGAAGTTTGAAAAACACATTATCCAATCAGCATACTCCAATACGATGAGAAAATTCAATGACATACTATACTTGTCATAACCCCGTGATTGGTGAGGGCAATAAAAGGAAAAGAACCAAGATGATAGAAGGTAGATAGATCATGTAGGCCAAAATATCTTAATAATGTTTACGACAAGATCAGATTAAAGTAGATCAACTGCTGAATAACAAACGAGTCTGTGTAATTGCTGACAATAACTACCTCGTAATGCAATTATGCAGATGTAAACACCAATCATAGATAATGACAGATATACGACTATAACATATCTCTCCATATATGAAAGCCTGTATGGTTTATTGTCAGAATTTTAGTCAAGTATGACATCGCTGTGACTGTAATATAGTGGAGGCAATGCTCAACAGTGAAACACATGAATAAATGCACTCATTTAATATTGAAATCCATTTCGAAGGTGCAGAAAATTAATGTTATTGATTATATGGATAATATATGTTATGTAATTTACTAAATATGCTTTTCGGTCATTTTAACTAGCATACCTTCTCAGTCATGATATCAGGTAGACGGATTTTCCACAGTTCTTTGTGCGGATGCGTTGCTAGGAGACAACCGTCTCCATCGCTTGCTACTATAGTGATCTTCCCAGCTGAAAAGTACGACATCTTGCTTCCTAACACATTTGCACAAACGACAACAATTACAGTTTCAATTCCAAGGAATAATCTGAATTTTACATTTCATTATCATCATCAGACTGAATCCTAGCAAGATTAGAAATTATTAGCAGTACCTTTGCATGAGATTTAGCTGATACGGAGTGTTCCTTTACACTGAAGGCCAAGTGAATAAAACTCTTTGTACTTGGTACTCGTTAAGAGGTTCCTTACATTAATTAACCAAATTTATCTTTAACATCATCAATGAAAGTCATGGCCAATATAAGGCCAGTAAAACATGCTCACACGCATCCACTCACATGCAAATTAACAGACACACTTGTACGCACACGCACACACAAGCAAATGCACAGACACACGCACACACACACACACACACACATGTACATTTGTCACCTGCGGCTCACACGTCAGGGTCACGGTCACTCACATGCACACTCACACTCACGTGCGTATATATTTGTCCCCCCTGGCTCACACGTCGGGGTCACGGTTCACTCACATGCACGCGCGAATATATTTGTCACCCCTGGCTCACGCGTCGGGCACACGTGTGTATATTTGTCAACCGCTAGGGAGAGAGGAGGAAAGATAGATGCGAAATGGCTGGACAGGTGGAGGGGGGAGGGAGAGAGGAGGAAAGATATATTTGATATGGCTGGACAGGCGGAGGGGGAGGAAAGGTGTAGGGGGGGGGGACACGTGATAAATCTTCACCATAGTAACGATTCACAGCAACCTAAGTTCCAGATCGGAGACTTCAAATGTGATTATTTATTTATCAAGCATCCTCCACGAGACAATGCACGCATGTGCATGCAATTTTCGTAATTAGGCTGTTTAATTATTAAAATTAATTTAGTAGTCACGTGCTTTCATGTAGCAACGTGGAAGCAGCATGATACGTTATTCTTGCTCTGGCGTAAAGCTAATGAGCAATTCACGCAGCAGGAGACAGTCACTTAATTAATAAAATATTAATTAATATACACTCATGGATGGATTGAAGAATTCTGGAAGAGAAGGGTTGGGATGGAGTAGGTTAGGGTGGCAGGGGTATCCTCAACGATTCTTTTTCTGGAAGGAATAAGGTTGCAATACGATGGAATTTGATTATAAAATCGCTATTTTGACGAAATAAATTAACTGAGATTATGCAAACCTGAAAAATAAATAATGAAACTGAAACTTGAGAAATATATTTGAACAAAGACAAATTTTTGCCGTACAATGGCCAGGCTTCTCTCACAAAAGGATGTTTCGACCCCCATCCACCCACCACCACCCTCAGCACCCCTCTCACACACACCAAACCACCACCCCCACCCCAGCACCCCTTCACAGACCCACTGGATCCGCACCTGAGTCACACACTAATGGTCTTCTCCCTTCTGCAACAATGTGATAATACCCAGGAGGAAGAAAGACAGAGAGGAGGAAGAGAAATCAATCGGTGAGAGCCGCAGTTACAATTATTACTGTTCATTCCAAAAATTCATGCATAATTAGATTTTCATTGATCACTTCGACCCTTTGCATAGATAGTCAGGCAGCTTAGACCCAGATTTGGGGACCTCGACGTGTGAGTGAACGCGTTGACCTCGACGTGTGGAGGTGAACCGGGACCCCGCGTGTGAGGTTGACCGTGACCCGACGTGGTGAGTGATCGTCGACACCGACGGGTGAGTGAACCGTGACCCGAGTGTGATGAACCGTGCGCCGACGTGTGAGCTGAACCGTGACCGACGTATGAGTGAACCGTGACCCCGACGTATGAAGGCTGAACCGACCCGACGTGTGAGTGCAAGCCGTGACCCCGACGTGTGAGTGAACCGTTGACCCCGACGTGCTGAGTGAACCGTGACCCCGACGTGTGCAGTGGACCGTGACCCCGACGTGTGAGTGGACCGTGACCCGACGTATGAGTGAACCGTGACCCCGACGATATGAGTGGAACCGTGACCCCGACGTGTGAGTGAACCGGGGACCTCGACAGTGTGAGTGAACCGTGACCCCGACGTGTGAGTGAACCGTGACCCCGACGTGTGAGTGACCGTGACCCGACGTGTAGAGTGAACCGTGACCCGAGCGTGTGAGTGAACCGTTGCCTCGAGCGTGTGTGAGGTGAACCGGGACCCGACGTCGTGAGCTTGAACCGGGACCCCGCGTGGTGAGTGAACCGGGACCCCGACGTGTGAGTGGAACCGGGACCCCGACAGTGTGAGCCTCGGTTGACAAATTACACACGTGATGCCCGACGCGTGAGCCAGGGGTGACAAATAATTCGCGCGGTGATGTGAGTGAACCGTGACCCGACGTGGAGCAGGGGGCGACAAATATATACGCACGTGAGTGTGAGTGTTGCATGGGGTGGACCGGTGACCCTGACGTGTGAGCCGCATGTGCAAATGTACATGATGTGTGTGTAGTGTGTGTGTCTCGTGCTGTCTTGTGCATTTCGCCTTGTGTGTGCGTGTGCGATACAAGATGTTCTGTAATTTGGCAATGTGAGTGATGCGTGTGAGCATGTTTTTACTGGCCTTATATTGGCATGACTTTCATTGATGATGATTAAGATAAATTTGGTTAATTTAATGTAAGGACCTCTTAACGAGTACCAAGTACAAGATTTTATTCACTTGGCCTTCGTGTAAAGGAACAACTCCGTATCAGCTAATCTCATGCAAAGGGGGGGATACTGCGATAATGTCTAATTCTTGCTGGATTCAGTCTGATGATGATAATGAAATGTAAAATCAGATTATTCCTTGAATTGAAACTGTAATTGTTTGTCGTTTGTGCCAATGTCGTTAGGAGAGCAAGATCTCCGTACTGTCTTCAGCCTGCGCGGCACCAGCATCACTATCGTAGCAACGCGCACTGCGAGACGTTGTCTCCTTAGCAACGCATCCGCCACGAAAAGAATGTCGGCGAAACATCGCTCTCACCTGAGTATCCCATGACTTGAGACCAGTCTGCTAGTTACCAAAATGACCGAAAAGCAATATTTAGTAACATTACATAACATATATTTCCATTATCAATAACATTAATTTTCTGCACCGTTTCGAAATGAGATTTCAATATTAAATGAGTGCATTTATTCATGTGTTTCACTGTGAGCATTGCCTCCACTATATTACAGTCACAGCGATGTCATACTTGATAAAATTTCTGACAATAAAAACCATACAGGCCTTATAATATGGAGAAGACATATGTTATAGTCGTATAATCTGTCATTATCTATGATTGGTGTTTACATCTGCATAATGCATTACGAGGTAGTGTATTGTCAGCATTACAGCAGACTCGTTTGTATTCAGCAGTTTGATTCTACTTGGTAATCTGATCTTGCTCGTAAACCAATCATTAAGATATTTTGGCCTACATGATCTATCATACCTTATCTCTTGCGTTCTTTTCCTTTTATTGCCTCCCAATCACGGGGTTATGACAGTATAGTATGTCATTGAATTTTTCTCATCGGTATTGGAGTATGCTATTGCGATAATGTGTTTTCAAAAACTCAGGCTGAGAAGCAAACCAGTATTTACAGCGCTGTTGTGCGTGCAGACAGTGGCAACTGATCGGCAAGCCAGATCAACTACATCTTTTAGCGAGTGACAGTTTACAGTAATGTGCACGTGCTACAGCAGGAAAAGCGGTGGATGAGCATTCACAACACAAGCAGAGTCAACGCTGCTACGTAACACTTTCATCTCAGTATCATCAGGAGCTTTTCATAAGATGTGTTGATAACAGATACACGTTAACAGATAAATAATAGCTTATATGTTATGGTAAGCTCCTGATAATCTTATTATTCATTCTACCGCCACTGATTAAAAGTAACTGTAAGTTTACATGACTTATTTGATATTATTGTTACACTAAGTGTGCCTTCAGCAAAGAAAGACAGTGTAAAAGCAAAATGCAGAACACTAGTTGGTATTTTTTTCAAATCTTGCCATATACCTTCAATCTTAAACAAAACACCATATTAATCTTGAAATGTTTTGACAGCAGATCTACTTATCCTGCAGAAATGTAATATATTCGTTCGACCCTGGTTCGTGGTTTTTCCGGAGCCGATGATCATCGTCTACTCCCTCCACGTTGCAGAATGTGCTGTGGAAGGTTCAGATGTCAGCGCCGGTGGCTCAGACATGGGCGCCACCGCCCGCCGGTGCAGGAAGCCAACTACAGGTGCGCTAGCAACCGACACAGGCGTGATTTACATAATGGAGGAATTCCCCCTGCGTGAGTCACGATTATGTAAATTTCTCTCGCCCGTGTGGGCGTTAGGTGTGAGCTAGAATCCTGATCATGACAAAATGATGGTTTCTCTCAAGATCGGTGTCGACAAAAAGAGTTATCGCACATTTCCTCGATACGATGTTTTCACTGTGTCGTGACTGGGCCGAATCTTAATGACGTACCAGAAAATGGAAATTTCCATGTGCTTAACAACAACACGATCGATTTTTGATAGACTTGAGGATTGACAGTCTTGGGATGGCTCGGTTTTCAAATGGGCCATGATTTTGTCGTTAAAAACCATTCCTATCATAATGCCTAACACCTATGCAATTTAGTGTATTAATTTAGCTACTGCTTAGAGTATTATTAGTTATGCTATTTAATTAATACTCCTAATGGCTGAACTCTATTGCCTTCACGCTCTGATGTGGTGTGTGTACGCTCCCTCACAGCTGTGTGAGACGAGTATTTGCGCGGTCGGGGCTCGCCCGTCACGCAGCTATGCCTGACTCTTTCGCGCGAGAGCTGGGAAACGCCGAACGTACTCCTGGCGCCCAGGC
>NW_014577337.1:37943-47410 GCF_000485595.1 Priapulus caudatus | reverse complement strand
GTCACGGTTCACTCACACGTCGGGGTCACGGTTCACTCACACGTCGGCGTCACGGTTCACTCACACGTCGGCGTCACGGTTCACTCACACGTCGGGGTCACGGTTCACTCACACGCATCCTGTTCTACTTGGAGACAGTTGATGCTGCTGTCGGACAGACGCTGACGATGAAGAATCTGCTCGTTACAGAACACCGTCAACGTTCCGTGAGAATCCGCGACGAGCAGATCGTTGCTAGAGAATCGCGTGACGTCATGAACCGCCATCATCTGGATCGGTCCGCCTTTACTGTCCAGCTGTGACTTCAGCTGCAAGCAAAATGCAAACTTCTGAGGGAAAATTAGACAAATGAGGTAATGGCCAGTTTGGGGGGAAAAACGTACATGATGGATTCAAAGGTGTGCTGTAGGCATGCATGCGGACGCTGCAGGCAGCACTCAATAAACGCACCTGGCAATCTAAATATGCCAAGCATCATGAACCCTTACTGTCCAGCTGTGACTTCAGCTGCAAGCAAAATGCCAGCATCATGAACCGCCATCATCTAGATTGGTCCACCCTTAAGCTGGGTTTACACTACCGACTTTGTGTTGGCGAATTGGACCAACTTCCCAAATATACGACCGACAATCGGCCGACAATGTAAATGCGAAAATCGAGCGAGCAACTGGTCGATAGCAACTAGTTGGGAGATTAGAACATGTTCCATTTTCGCCAACTCAGAGTTGCCGAATTTGGAAATTGGTTAAACTCGCCGATTCGCCAACATAAAGTCAGCAGTGTAAGGCCTAAAGCCCAGCTTTACTGTTCAGCTGTGACTTCAGCTGCAAGCAAAACAAATGAGTTAGAAGGTAGAATCAAACAGGGGTGGGGGGAGAGGACAGGCAGCACGGGGCGTAGTTCAACTGGGTTATTTTCTAGAGCCGGTAGGAAAATAGTTGCGGCAGTTTTAGAAATGAGTAGTTATCGATGAACGAATAGTTTTCTTTTATGGTAGTCTCATCTGGTTTTTATTGCTTAATCTAGAATGAATACCAACCTACATTATTCTGAAAACATGCCTGATGCAGGGTTCTCCCTACGTTGCGCAAACGGGGCGCGCGCGCCCCGTTTGGGAAAACTCCCCCCTGTTTGAGTTTCATCCTGGGGAGAACCCTGTGATGTAACCACAAGTAGACAACCTATATACATGTATGTACCTATATATGACTATCATGTACATATTTAAGAGTCATGGAGGTACACACCTTTATACTGTTCTTGGTTTGTTGCAAAGGCAAGTTGTATATTCTTATAGTTCCATCTTCACACCCAACTATAAGATGCAGCCCTGAATGCCTGCAGGAAACAAAGATACACATATTTGGAAGGAGATAAACTACAATTGTTTCTACATGTACTACAGTGTTTACCTCTCTTGACTTTCATTTCAAATGCAATTATAACCAAATCCAGCCAATAGATGCTTAAAACACATCTGTGAGAATATTTACAATCTAATGTTATAATGTGTAACTGTAAGCAATGGAAGCAGACAGCTAGCTGTTCTTGACATAATACTGGCAAATATTTACTACTGCACAAAACTAGATAAAAAAAACTAGACTGAGTAATTTTAAAAACAAACAGATACCTGAAAACACTTGCAACATTGAGGGTATTGAAGTTATGATCAAGTGTTGTCTCCCAAAGTTGTTTCACGACACTGGATGGGGCAGGCATTGTTAATGTGAATGTTGCATCTGAATCCTGAAATATAAGATATCACAATACAATCACTATAACACGTTTCAAATTTTGTTTGCATGACACGTGTTACGATTAAATATTTTGTGAATTTCTAAATAGTACATCGATATAGCAGTACAAGATGGGTTTACGGAATTTATAATTTATATAAATATGTAGTATGAATGTATATTTCCGCAAATATATTTATGGAAATATACATTTATTCAGATCAAGCAAAATCAGATTCTGCATGGAATCACCATTATAGAATTTTTTTATATACACTTCAGGCAGCACATGTTAAAAAGATTGTTGTCTGAAAACCCCAGATATGCTACTGATTGGCTTTATGTTCCTGTTCCAGAGTGAAAAGCTGTGTTAACTTAAGCTATATTAATGCATAGCATTAATTGCAGGTTTATGTCACTCTCACTGACACTTACAGAGACCTCCCCTAGTGGTAATTAATTACGCTTTGTGAAACCGGCCCCCATAGACATGCGTCTAAACCATAGAGTTATATAGTAGAGCCCCAATATATTATATTTATACAACTCTATGGTCTAAACAGACGAATTGCTCCGACCTGTGATTGGAGGATAATAATAGAATTCGTGACATTTCGTTTTCATTTTGCATACTCTGCCGCATACCCTATGACCGGTAGGAAAGTGTACTATTAACTATCATATATGGCGAAACGATTTGAGTTTCATTTCTATATATTCTAGCTATTATAGACACGTCTTAGCTATTATATCTGTAAATTTTGAGTTTATTGAAGCACGATTAGTCTAATTAATTAGAAAATAAGCACGCGCGTTATCGCTCATAGGCTAATACACGCGCGGCTACTGTCGGTAGCAAAGTGTACTAACTATCATATGACGCTAACTATTTGAGTTACATTTTTATAAATTCTAGATATATAATAGAAACATGTCTCAGCTATTATCTCTGTGAATTTTGAGTTTATTGAAGCACGATTAGTCTAATTAATTAGCAAATATGCATGCGCGGTATCGCTACTCATCGCAACCGATTGCAAGCTTATTTTTTCCTGGACAACCTCAATGTCAGTTGCTGATACTAACAGCGCCAAGTCATCAGCATACAATAAAACCTTAGTTTTTACACCGTCTGCAATATGGTTTACATGTATTCAAAATAGCAACGGTCCTAAAATCGATCCCTGAGGTACCCCACATGTTATATCATTTTGGTAGAAAAGGTACCTCCGACATCTGTCATGTGGCTTCTTCTGCACAGATAGGCCTGGAACCATTCGACCACCTTACAGTGTAGACCAATTGCTTTTAGACTATACACTGGGTGGCCGCTGCGTTGCAGTTGTGCTCACTGCTTGCCGTTGTTCGCAGTTTGCTCGCCGATAGCTATAAACCTGCTTGCAGTTGTGTTCAGCGATAAGGAGTTACTCGGTGAAATAAGTGATAAGTGTCTTTAGGTAGGTGCGTGCTAATGCCTGTGCTCCATGGGGACTCATATTCCTCGGAGCTTCGCTACGTGCTAACGCTGTGTCAACACTGTCATGCTCAGGCCTCGTTGTTCGCCCCAACCGATTCGTGTACAGGTGTAACACGCACGGCCAGACTTGTACTGCCGTGAATAGTGTGCCTAATATAGGCCACTATCAGTTGTCAGTACAAGGTTAGGGTGCGAATTACTGAAACAACCTCCTGCAACATCGCTGCTACAATATACAGCCCACTGCGCTACCTTATTTTTATAGGTTAAATACAGCCGCAAGTCCTTCGCATAAAGTTTACCGAGACCGCCTGCAGGAGGTGCCGCGTAAAGTGTTGCGTAAAATACCCGAATAACTTGTAGCGAACGGAGCTTTGTGAAACACAGCGCCGCGCGCGCGTGTTCTTCGCTATTTACCGATCCCACTTGTGAAAAATAGCGAAGAAACTACGAACCGAACGGTTAGTGAAACGCGCCCCTGTTCGCGGCTTACTGTAGACGATATAATTCTGTCCCATAGTAGACCCTTTTTCATTTTGCTGAGGTCAATATGGCCCCGCCGGGCCGAACGTGTCATTGGAAATTCGAGTCGGTGAGATTCGCGTGCAAAATGCAGCGCTGCTATGCGGCGGCGCCCGTACGCCGCATTGCGCGGAAAAAAAAACTCTACCGTTCCCTTCTACATCGGCTTTTAACCGTTGCTACTAGATATGTGTATACATTCACACTTCAATCGTTATTTAACTTCTTAAAAGATTGTTTTCGAGAAACGCGCCGGACGCGCGGCCCGCGGTAAAGTGTTACGGCCCCGCTATCATTAACTTTCGTAAAGTTACGTTGGCCCTTCTTACAAACGAATGCAGAGCGCAATCAGACGGACTCCTTACGAATCTCCCCTGGTCTCTGCGCTCGTATCTGTGTTGCGCTGCCAGAGGCCTGATAGACTCGCTGTGATTGTCGATTGTTGTAAATGGCCACCCGTAATTTACAGCGTTAATGAAGCGGGGTTTCTGAAAAACAATCTTTTAAAAGTAAAATAAACGATATGAAGTGAATGTATACACATATCAGTAGCAAGGTAACGTCAGTGTAAGAAGGAAAACCGTAGGTTTTTTTTGTGCCACTATGCCGTACCGGGCCGGCATTAGCAGCATGGCATTTGTATGGCGATCTCACGAAATTTCAATGAACCCCCGCTTCTGTCGCCAATATAACCCTCACCAAAATATAAAAAAGTGTTATATGGGACAGAATTATTCGGGTCTAGGTTAACTGTGACACAGACACCCAGTCAGTGCAGTGCCAGTGGCCAGAGGTAGATACAATAATGTAACCCAACAAAGTAGGCCTGTAGGGTGTAATGTAAACGCTTCTCTTGTTGGCTTACATATTGTACTATGCACGGTACTCTAGTACTACTAGCCCGCGTCCAGTTGCTGGCAGGCCTGCGGTCAACTGTACGCGGCCTTATAGTACTAAGCTATGCCAGACAGCAGAGACAATTCCAAACCCTTTATTACACTTAATCAGGGCTTGAAACTAACGCTGCGCGCCGAGCTAGTAGAAATGCAATAAGGGCTACGTAGAATTCTGGGCTACCAGCCCTGTTGGCGAGTGGGAATGCCTACCAGATAACATATTACCGAGGAGTAAGATAATATAGAGGAGTATGACTCTCAAACACTACGTGAAATTTCAACTTTTGCCTGCCTAAATTTACCCGATGATTAAACTATACCAACTCGACTAAAAATTACATCTAAATGAGCGTTGACATGTCCGTCTAACTAAAACTTTCCTTTGTTTCAATACTCTCTCTGCCTTTACGAGATATACGCCTTGAACGTGCAAACACATTTGTTCCTAGTGTTTAACTAAGCTGTCGGCTCAGATTGCCCAGATATCTTTTTCGGAACAGTTGGCTAGCTGGAGGAATGGTCTTGTCCGTTGACAGACATGCCACCATGTTGGCGCCGGAGTAATGATAATAATGAGCATAATATAATATAAGATAATCTAGTATTATGTTTATATAATAGCGTGTGTACTATATCGGTGTATATATATATACGTGTATATATTAATATAATAGGATACATATATAAGGTGTATTGATATAATATAGAATATCAATATAGGAAGTCTATATTATGCTTACTCCTGCTCGCCAACAGGGCTGGCATTGCTTGTCAAGCAGACAAGACAGTCTCACAGCAGCCCTGTCCGAAGCTATCTGGGCAATCTGAGCCCGGCCAGCTTAAGTTAAAACACATGAACCATGTTGTTGGCCGTTTCAAAGCTATACTCCGTAAGGCAAGAAGCTATTTAAACAAAGTAAAGTTTTAGTAGAGCACGATGTCGCAACGCTCCAATTTAGATTTAATTTTTATTCGAGTTGCCACGGTCATATACTCATCGTAAAGCCTTAGCGCAACGCAAATGTGAATTCAACATGTTTCGAGAGTCAGTACTCCCTATATTATTCTTACTCCCTGATAGTTAACTAAACGTTTCAGCACTACTACCCCGACCGAACTAGTAATAAGTAATATACAATTTGCGTGTGCAAACAAATAAAATTGCAAAAACCTCCAACTTAACAGTCACGGTACCTCAGACCAAAATCGGGTCCAAACCACCCATGCGCTCTATCACAGCTCATGGCCCAATCCCCCACAGTGTATATCGCAATACGTTTCTGTTCTACTTGCTGTTTACGTCGGACGCGGTTTCAGTTTACGTTTCAGCGACGTTCCAGCGGGTTAAAGTTTAAAACAGGACAAATCCCTCCCCTTTTCAAAGACAAACGATGATTTCAATTTTGCAACGTTTGCTAAATATTAAATTAAAACGCAACGTTACTGCATACGGAGGTTGAATCACCCGGTTAATACATATACAATCAGTCTCTGTGCTATAGATTTATGCTGAGAAGGGTCCTATATCCCCCCCAGTTGCTTGCCGAACGTACCCGGTACGGTCCTCGTATACCCAGAACTTACCTCTGTACTATCTCAGACCGGACCATACCTCGCTACTCCACTACCCTGAGTCCTAGGGAGTTGCCTAGGCCTACTCCCTACACCCGTAGTCTAACCCTAACGCAGGGCCGTAGTGGCCGCCACGGCAGCCTACGGCAACAGCCGTGCCACTTCTTGCACTAAAACATTGTGGCAGGGACCAAGGAGCAACATATACAGAGCGCGGATAAAACCCCGGGGGGGGGGAGCACTCACCCCACCATTAAGGCTAGGTATGTGCCCTGTGGCAGAGTCAAAAATGGGGGGGGGTCTCTGGAACTAACTCAGATCTGAAATGGGGTCTCCTGAACTAATGTTTGTTGAATGTGGTAAGCTCTTGGAATCGCGCTATTGTTCGAAAATGTGGGCTCCGGAACTAGGATTTCGTTTGAACATTCAAATGCTCTGAAACTGGACTCACATTTAAAAGAGGTTGGTCTCCGAACTGTGGGGGGACCAGTGATTTGCTTTAAAATTACTGCTGTAGCACTTGAACCAATTAATTTGTTTGTAATTACTGTAGCAGGAGAGAAGAAACATGAACGGGAGAGAGATGAGCAGCACGCGACAACACACGGCCACACACACACACACAGAGCAAACGCACACACGCGCACACCACAATCACCACTGCATGGCATGGCCTTCATGTGCCCGCTTCACGTAATTCTGAAGTACGATGCACTGGAACGGAAATATTAAACAACCCATATATTTTTCATATTGATGTACTGATAGTATATATAATTACAATTTTGTAAACAATGTTTTATATTCGTTATACTCATACTCAATATTTTAGATAACTTTAGTCAAAACACTCAGCTTTAGTCTACATTCCTCTTGAAATTTACAATTGACCTTTATAAAAGTGATCAGATTGGTCGTGCTTTCAACATAGGCCCTAAAATGCCCGGAAATGCGCATTTCGCAGGCTCTAAATTTTGCAAAAAACTGTCTGGGGTAGTACTCTGGATCGGCTTGCGGCGATCGCGCGCCGTGATGCGCTTTAGCCATCGCGTGCCTGCGCACACACTATAAACTGCCCACTCTGATATATCAAACAAATTCGGGTGATCGCCTACATTTTCTGCAGTTAGCACATTTGGGAGCTACTAGCGGCCTGTAAACATATCAAATGTTACCAGCTAGGGTACGTTCCCGATATCCGGTATAACCGGACCGTGCCAGGTCAACGCTTCCGGCAGTACCATGGGGAACTACGACCCTAGAGTATAATTGACTGAGATAGTAGTCATCGTTTTGCAGGTACTGTTAATGAAATAACACTCGTTTAAACCACCATTCATGTAACTGGTATTGCTAAGCCTTTATAATACGATGTTCCATCCATAACACTGACATAGACATGCTTTCTATGCAGTCTTCGACGTTAGGCGGTGGACCGTTGGCCGAGACCACCAATCAATCTCTGCACTCGGTCCAGTAAAATTTTACGAAGCATTAAAATGCGACGCGTCGGTCATCCCGTTTTTTGTCAGCCAACTCTAGTTACAGTATTAAATAACTGTAATTCAAAGTATTATGAGACTATTACTGTCAATCATAACTGGCAGAAAAAACGCAGCATCTAAGCATTATCAAAACGCACACTTCTTCGTGTTTGTTTTTTCATTAATCCAACTTTAACCTCGAAGATAAACGCAACGGTTGTAAACATCACTGGACATTGTCGGAAGTCGTTCCACATATGTTTATGAACGACAGTTCGTAACGCTTATACCACAGCAGTCTTTAACATCAATTCACGCCGCTCATCATTTATTTACACCGACGGAAAGCTTTGACGTATGGTTGCCTCTGTATTCTTTCGATTACACACTGAACCGTATACCACCGTCGTCGATCCGTCGAAACTCACAAAGCCTACTGCCTGCGTTGACTGCTTTGCACCCGAACCTACCCAAAATCAAAACCAAAACCAAACCAAAACCAAAACCGTCCGCCTATCTATACGCGAGTCATACATGATGAATATGCGTGTTACTGTATTCAATTGCTAAGCGCAGATCGAGACTGGTGATGAAGATGCAGCTGACAATGAAAATTAAAAAAGCCTGATTAAGGTTTTTAGTGAAGTTTGATTGCAAACACATGTATGTTTTCTTGAAATGAAACTGAAATACCTCAAAATTGTCAAAAATGCAAACAAGCTGACTGAATGATTATGATGTTGCAAATACATTAAAGTTTTAATAGTCTGCTTTGAAAAATTGCGAGTGTTGTTCCTTTTTGCCTAAACTGCTAAATGTGTGATTCAAGTTATCCACAATATGTTCAACGAACTAATATTTGTTCAGATGAAAAAAAAATCGCGCTAAAAAATGTCCAAATTACGAGTACAAATGCAGAGCTAATTTTTATCCCAAATGCTGGAAATGGCATTTCATGAAGTTCAGATTCAATTTTTTCCGGGGCGCCATGCGCCCCGAACCCCCCTAGTTGCCTCGTGCACTGCGGCACTCGGGATGCAAATCACACTCACACACCTCGGCAAGCCAAGGCGTGTGATTTTTCCTCGCCGCTGCCTTCTTTCAAAACACAAGGACTGATACACTTTTTAACTTTGTTCATCGCTAACCAACTCATAGGTATTCTACTGTTATCATAGCAGTGTGTAGAAGGTATTGATGATTTTAATAGGTATTCCTACTGTTATCATTGCGTGTGTAGAAGGCATGTGATTATATTTGATAGGTATTACTACTGTTTATCATAGCAGTGTGTAGAAGGCTATTTATACGTAAAATACAAAATGATTACTGTTTTGCTCTTATGTCAAAAATGTCAAAATAATATTGGTCCAGCTAAAATTTAGTCCGGTCCAGTAATTTTGCTGGCTGGTGGACGCGAAGGTCCAGTGTTATGAAATTTCAGTTCGTGAAGACTGTCTATGTGCTTATATTCAGTCAACACAGCAATACAACTCCCAAATCTCAAACTAACACACAACAGGATAACTCAACATATAACTCTATACTGTACTTGTACCACCTACTCACAAACTCTGTACTTGTACTTGTAGTAGCAGAAATACTAGAGTAGTGAGATACTTCACAAACGTCAATATAAACAATGACCTTTCATATTCCGTAGACTGATTAATAGTTCTAAGCGTTCGTACTAATAAGGAATTATTCTGGCTCTTATACACATTATAACTGATCAGTGTTCTCATTAGAACCGGCCACCAGGCCGAGATTGACCAGG
>NW_014577337.1:28953-37918 GCF_000485595.1 Priapulus caudatus | reverse complement strand
GCTTACGATAAAGATAATGAAAACCCGGCTGATGTAATATATTGTATCATATATGCCAGATGAGACGGGATACCAAGAAGTGTTGCCAAAAAGGAGGTGTTTGATACTAACCGCTCCCAGGCGCATCTTGCGCTCATTTTCGCGGAAGGCGACACGACCGCGAGGAACGCGCGACGACAGTATGCGCGCTGGCAGCTATGAGAATCCGTGCACGAATGCATAGGTCGGCGCACGGCATGCTAGCTGCCACGCGAACAGTCCGCAATTTTAGCGGGAACAGAAGGCAGAATTTGGGACGAGAAGGGAACTCGCCGACTTAATGGGGCGCGTCGTACAGATGGGGGGGGGGGCCAGAGCCAAAGCTTTTGATTTCGCCGTGTCGCATTTCTGTGTGGTTTAGGCGTTTTCACTATAAGTTCCAAAGATAAAAATGCAAACATATAAAAATCGGGAAGACTTATTATTACATATGGAAATAAAATAAAAATAAAATAATATAATATAATCTTAGCTAATCCAAACACAAGCATTGCAAACTTTTTATTGTATCAAGCTTATAATCGAGATAATGAAAGAGGACATTTACGAAGAGAAAGAGTTTTCAGAGACAGAACACAACCGTTTGATGCCTACAATGATACAGAAACTATCGCCGGATATAGATTGCCCATCCAGGCATGTCATTGCTAATCTAGTAGATCAACTGGACGATGAGCTCAGCCCAAGGACAATGAGATCTCGAGCCATTTCTGCGCCTTTGCAAGTATTTGCGGCATTGCGATTTTATGCAACTGGAAGCATTCAGCAAACGGCTAGTGATACACTAGGAATCAGCAAAGCATCTATGTCAGGAATAATTTACAAAGTGTCGCGAGCGCTGGCACACTGAGCCAACCAATATGTATAGCGTAACCTAGTAACAACTGCGCCGCGTGTTTGTAGTTGCCGCCAGCTGACGCGAAGTTGTTCGCTAAATAGCGAGAGCATAGCGAAGCGTTAGTGAAACGCGTTGTTCGGTAAAGTTGATCAGTAAAGTTATTCAGTAAGTTGTTCAGTATGCCTTCGTTCGCTATTTAGCGAATGAACAACTTTCGTAGGTTAACGAATAACTTTTAGCGGACGTTAGTGAAACGCGGCCCAGGCTGTGTGACTAACGTCAATAACGTCGGTATTCTAACCCTAGCAATACCGTTTCTTGGAGCTATGTCACAGTGTGTGAACAGTGTATGCACAGGCACTTGAAGCGTTTCAACTGTAAACACACGCCGCCGCCATTGCGCGCACACTGACACATAAATATATAGCAGGTGAGAAAGCGCTATATATTTATGTGTCAGTGTGCGCGCAATGGCGGCGGCGTGTGTTTACAGTTGAAACGCTTCAAGTGCCTGTGAGTGTATGTACTATGTGGTAGATAATGTCTAAATATGTCTACTTCAGTACTTGTCTAATTTAGTAATTAATGTCTTAATTAATGTCTAATTAATGTCTACTTATCTAGTGTCTAATATGTGTATACTTATTACTTGTCTAATATGACTCGCTGGCACTAGCATAACCCATTAATGCATACCAACAAATAACAGGAATCCTAATCAAAGTAGATACTCATAGTCATATTCAACCTAAAAGAATAAAATGCAACGAGCACCAACAAGATATCAATCAACAAGTTCATCAAAACAATAGACCATGTGGACACTACAAAGCGCCATGTTTGGTCTATGATCACACCCTGTGACCCTGACCAGTAACATCATAACATGTTGTTTCACATTGGTCGACAGTAACACTGCAATATGCGTTTCAAAGATAAGAGTCTCCGACTTTTATTTGTGTTATAAAGTTTCGTTATTATATAACGGGTGCATACATCAACAAATCTTTTTGGATAATAAGGATGGCAGTAGTTTGGTGGGCCTGACAAGTCATACTCATAGTCATGCTGTGCAAAAAACAGTGGTACTTTTGACTTTTGACAGTACAACTGAAGGGTGTACATTTCACTTGTTACATATGCATAAACCCATGGATACAGAGGTCAAATCGTAGTTACTTCATACAGCAAGGCAAAGTATGAACAATTGTTGTTGTTGTTATTCATTAATCCTCCTGTTACACGAGGTCATGGTCACAATGTATACACGCTTGGTGTTGCTGTTGCCAGTGTTGGTCTTCACATACCCGATCGTGTCGGTCATCTTCTCCCTGCTAACCCTGAGTCGTGAGCAATGGAAGATCTTGTGGTCCACGGTCTCATTGGCAAGTCCACAATCGCAGAGGGGACTATCGCTTGCCCTGATCTTGAACATGTGGTCTTTCAGTTTTGTATGTCCAGTTCTAATACGGTTGAGCTTGGTTTCCGTTCTGCGGTTGGTGATCAAAGATGGCGCCTACCTTACATGTTTCACATGCCAATGAGGTTATTTACGCAACATCTTTTTTATTGCAAAAACAAGACCGCATCGGTAACAACGCCCAGCGCGCCACCGCGCGACAGAATTTTGCAATAACCCCATTGGTTCCGCCTCATGTTGTAGCCTAGCTCCTTCGCCGCTTTGATACAGTAGTAGGTAAATATTTATTCTTGTTTAATATTTGTTAAGTTACTAATATGGTTAAGTGTTAAGTATATGCTTACTATCGTGATCTTTCTCCCAGTTCCACATTGATTGCGTAACGGAGCAATATACCGTAGAAACTTACCTGTATATTATACTTATAGTTATACTAATTACTATAGATTCCCAACGCAGGCAGTAAGACTAAGACACAACAACCAGTTGGCACAGCCAGAGAGATAGGCCCTAGTCAAAACTTAGACGTTACGCCTAATTATGAATCATCAAGCTTTTCCGTGATAGTTATTCATAATATTATGTATATATTATGTGTGCGGTAGTCGCGCTAGCGTATTGCAGCGGGTGAGTCTGTATGTATAACAATATTCTGGGGCTATAAATATTTATTGCGTAAACAAGTTCAATTCCTTCTGTTTAGTGACTGTCCTTTGTTCTTTCCAGAATGTATCTCACTATCTGGTACTGATCCTGCAGTACAGTGTACAGTGATAATATGCTTTACGTTTTGTCTTTGTCCATGTGAAGTATGCAATTCGTGTAATTGTGTTTTATATGCCTATAGCTGTACTTTAGTGATTTGATGTAATTGCCAAAAAAAAACAAATTGGCATACATGATACAGCTCTAATTTTACAGAGAGTAAGGATAGAAACTATTATGAGAGCTGTAGCCTGTAATTAAACGTTACAGTACAGACAATGACATTAATACCAAAACACAATATTTAATTGATAACACTTTAATGTGCACATGAGGTTAGTGGATATAATTATGATTATTAAAAACAGAGAAAGTGGGAAGACCGACGGATATATGGTAAGAACGTGACAAAGCGAAATCACAAGATTTGTTATCAAGCAGGTGGTGTAGTATATTGGTGGTGGGTTGCCAAGAATTTTTGTCTTTTAAAAAAAAATTTATAAGGTTTAAAAACTAAAAAAAAACTGAAAAACACGTCTTAGTTTCTGGAGACACAGATTTTTTTTCACGAATTGGCAGGTCTGTATTTACTACTGCCATTCTGTGTTATGGCTGTGTATTCAAGTGTACCACCGATAACATCACCTTCTTCCCTTTACACAATTATCATCCTAAGGCAAACATGACACAGTGACAGCTTACTATCCCACTATCTTATCTATGATCCATCTTAGTGTTTGGTATGGTATTAGTAGCAAGTTGGTAGGTGTCCTTCGTGTCTCTATGGGTTCTAGATACACATCTGCATTCAGGAATTGAGGGCAAGTGTCAGTCTAACTGGATAGATGTGACAATTTTGGTATTTCCTTGTTCAAGTTGATAATATAGTTGTGTGATATCATAGATTGTGATATTATAGATCGGGTGTTTTTTTCCACAGCCGGCACAGGGTTCTCCCCAGGATGAAATTGAAACAGGGGGGAGATTTCCCAAACGGGGCGCCGGCGCCTCGTTTGCGCAACGTAGGGAGAACCCTGCGGCACACTGGTACCGTATTGTACTGGGTTTCCTAGGAATGTATCAGTACTACCCATTACTCTGCATGTGGTCAAACGTGGGTGGCGTGAGTGTATGCATGCTAGCCCTCGGTGTGGGTGAGAGGGGAAGGGGATTCCAGATCATGGAATGTGGCAATGGTAATGTGGGGGGGGGGCACCGGCGAGCATGGTATATGGGGAGTGCAGTAAGCCCCCCAGCCTCGTCCAGCTGTGCATTTTAGTGCTTCAGTGTCAATATCTGGTCTCTTGTCTGTCTCTGTCTTGTCTTTCGACACAAAATCTGGGAAACCGTGATTAAAATTGAGGTTTAAAATGTTTATAATTGTACACCGATTTGCATTTCTCAAGCATTTTCTAGGATTGATTCTTGGATGGGGGGGGGGGCTTGCATGGTGGGGAATGATGTTCCCTTCTTCTCTGGATCTACAAGTGCTCCAAATCATATCAGGAGTAATTGCAATTGCTAGGATGGGCAGACCACCCAGTTAGATAACCCTAGTCCTGCGTTACACTTATCATAATATTAAATATATTATTCATTATATCAATAATCTCACGTGTTTTTCAGGGGCCTGCTGTCAGAAACAAAATTAGTCTCAACATCAATCTCAATGTTACCTTTTGCTTATCTAGACCAGACCTGTGTGCACTGTGTATAAGAAACTCGTAAACTTGACCATGTTCCTGTCGACGGTCTTCGAGAAATAGTTAACGTTAATACTTATGTTAAGACTAACGTTAAGACTGATGTTAAGACTAATGTGAAGTCAAATTTTGTTTCTGACAACGGGGCCCCAGATAGACAAATGCGCCCGGACACATTCAGACGTGAGATATAATTTTGTCCTCTTTTGTTCTCAGCTTCTGTAATTTCATCCACATGGAGAAGCCAAACTCTTCAAAGACGCCTCAGTCGGCCTCGAAGGCAGAGGCGAAAACTTCTCTGTCGAAACGCAAGTTGTTCGGAGCGGCCGGCAGCTCTACGCCGGCCGACGAGGACAAGCGAAGCACGCCGAAGCGAAGGAAGAGTGGGGGCGAGGCCGGTGCATCAGCGGCGCCCCCTACGACAAAGTCCACACCCTCCCGTCTTTCAGGTTGGTGCTTTTCGCAGTGCGGCCTTTGTACGCGTAGGTATTCGTATGCATTCTAGTTTGGACGCGTTTCGGCATCGAGAGTAATCGGCGCAAACTCGGATCTCTGAACAAAATCGCTCAAGTTGCACCGCTGTCGCGTGGCTGTGTCAACACGGTTTTAAATTTGCGCAACGGCGCATTTAACGTGTATGTATCACACAAAATCCACTCGATCATCAGGACAGTTGAATAGTCGTATCAATTTATCATGTTTAATGTTTAATATAATCGCATTTGCGTCGTACCAGATCTGCCCCATCGTCGAAGTCGGCCTTATAACGCGTGCGCGTGCGTAGTTAAGAACGAACATTACATATGATCGAGTTACACTTCAGTTCCCCTATCAGAGCGCCAGCAGATGGCGCTGCTGATGCAGATGACCGCCGAGAGCTCTACGTCTGAATCCCCGAAGCCTTCGCCGCAGACGACGCCGTCCGGACGGAAGCCATCCTCGTCCTCTGCAGCTTCCTCATCCTCCGGGAGCGCGTACCGCAAAGCGAACAAGCGCAACGAGCGCGGGGAGGCGCCGCTCCACCTGGCGGCGATACGCGGCGACGGCAAGCAGTGTCGCAAGCTGATCAAGGCGGGCGCGGACGTGAACGCGCGAGACTTCGCCGGATGGTCGGCGCTACACGAGGCGTGCAACCACGGCTGGTTCGACGTCGCGAAGATACTCCTCCGCGCCGGCGCGAACGCTAACTCGGCGGGCGGCGACGACGACACGCCGCTGCACGACGCGGCGATGAACGGACACCGTCGCCTGGTGGCCGTGTTGATCCGGCACGGCGCCGACGCGATGCAGCACAACGCGCACGGCAAGACGCCGATTGACGTCGCAGCGTCGTCCGAGATCGTCGCCTGCCTGCGTCGCGAGGTCGCGTCGTCTAGCAGCGACGATTACAGTGCCGACGACGCGTCACTGACGCCGTCCGAAAGCTCTGACGCCGAGACGGAGAAGGAGATGACCCCCGACCCCGGTACATACGTGTTTGTGCGATGTCCCCCGATACGTGTGTGTGTGTGCGCGTGCGTGCGTGCGTAGGTGCGTGCGTGAAATTTCCCCCCTCGAGTCGGGTATGTATGGAATGTTAACAGTATGCAAGGCTCGACACTAACTTTTCATTGATTTTCAATTTTTGGTGGCCCGAAAATGAAATCTGGTGGCCCGAAAAAAAAACAAAGAAAAACATTATAAATCTTTATTTCAATCTCGTATTGTATATTATTTGAAAATTGGGCCGTCTGATGCACTTGCACAAGTCTTTAAACAAACCCCACACAAAGGCACACACTGACATAATTGATGATTGAGGCATACATTTGAATTATCCATTCCACGGCATCAAATTTTCACCAGAATCTTGCATACCATTTTTCCACTTTCACTCATTATTTATCTAAACACGCGCGTGCACATGCTATCGATCAGTTCAGACGTTCAAGAAGATCAAAATCACAGAGCATGCAAATATTAAAACAAGTACCTGTAATAAAACAACAACATATTGGCTTTTCATGTTAAAATAAAACATATACATTTAATCTCATGAAAGTTAAAATGTCTGGCAGGCTTTGAAACTGTAAAAATAAAATATTGCAGATTTAATAAGATAAAGTAGAACCATAATTATATCAACAAAGTGCAACAACATGCGTTTAAAAAGAAAAAGCAGCCATGTCTAAGACTAAGTTCAATATTTCGTTGCGTAAAGAGACAGAGAAAATGCATAAATAAACTTACAAAGCACTAATATTACACTTCGGATTAAAATACTGATCATCTTCATGGAATAGTTCAGTTATTCTACGCAAACTTTCGAACGCTGGCAGTTTCGCTTCGGATCCGAAACAGTGAGCACCAGTGCAGCTAGCTAGCAATCAGGGTGACCAGACGTCCCGTATTTTGCCCATGTGTCCCGCGTCCCGTACCGACCCTTCCCGGGACGCATGTGTGTCCCGTATTTTTAACATTTTTAACAAAATACATCAAAAAAGGAAGAAATTTCATCATTTTTTTATTATGACAATTGTTTGCCTTCGAAACTCTCATCGCTCGCGTTCATTTTACATACGCCTCCACAGTACACTGCAGACAGGCGTATTGTCTAGACGCATTGTCTGGTTCGCTTGATACAATGTAATCACATGTATGCTGGCGCTTGCAAATATGCTATGGCCTGCGCCCGCTCAGATTTTGACCTCTGGCTAGACTGGTTCGCGGCCGAACTGTTCGTCGCAGAGTGTGTACATTGTCTAGCAGAGCGTGAGGCCGGATACCAGTCTAACACAATAACGTGGCTTGTTGCAGCCGCAGTAGACGATCGATAAACCGTGCGCCCGTGTATGCCCGCGGTAGAATGCTGCACGTGCGTACGTGTGCCCTCGCTCCGCGAATTGCTCGCTCTCTTTTGAATGAGATTAGCACGTAAGAAACAATTATTTTTATCACATAGACACTTTGAAATTTTAGTGGCCCGATCGGGCCACCAAATTTTAACTTTTGGAAATTTTGGTGGCCCGACATCAAGTTTTGGTGGCCCCGGTCCACCGGGCCACCGCTAGTGTCGAGCCTTGCAGTATGTATGGAATGTACATAGTAAACAGATAGGTCAGGGGCATAGCTAGGGTGAAATGGATGTGTACGCACAGGTCTGGGGGTCATCGCCCAGAAAATTTTGAAAATGTAGATCGCAGGAGATTATATTTGAGGCACCTTTGAGTAAATGTACAGCCTTCATTCTGACTACGACAAATATCTTTTTAGTAGAACTATTCTCTTCATGAGCAACAAGATGTGATCACTAAAGATCACTATAACTAAGGCCGACCAAAAAATTACCTTTGGTTCGGGTCACCTGCCCGACTTCACATTTCGGAGTAAAAAATGTGCGACTGCGGTCACTTATAGAGGGTTTCAAGAAAATATAAAATTCAAAGATACCGCCTGCCGATCATACGGCCTGGGCCGGCTACTTCATAAACAGAGCCTGAAGGTCGTATGGCGCGGCGGCCGGCTTTGATGTACACGATCGATCGCGTACTATATAGTATACACATGCTATCGTGCTATACGCGGCCGCAGAGCCGTTTACACTTCGGTTACTCACTCGTTCAAAGGGACGATTAATTAAGCTCCGTTTTTGGAGTGATTCCTAACACTACTATCCAGGTGTTCACATTTTGCAACAATCGAAAAATGCATTTCAAGCTGTATACCCTATATTTAACTTGTGGGGAAAAAAATTACATTCCTGCCTACCCATGTTTTTGCAGGGAAAAAATTTAAAAAAAAAATGTTATACCTACTTACCTACTCTAATTTTAACAATCCATGTGACCTGAACCAAAGGTATTTTTTTGTTTGGCCTAATCATGTAATTTTTGTTTTATTATCAAGACATGTTTAACTAATTCACATTCTTAAACTCTCTCTTTATCTCTCTCCCTCTCTGTGTGTGCGTGCGTGCGTGCGTGCGTGCGTGCGAGCGAGCGAGCATATGCGTGTGGGCGCGTGTGTGTGCTCAAACACACACATCACTCATTGCACATCACATCACATCACGGCATTGTTTAACTTTAAGTCGCGTTCATTATTCAATGTGTAGGGGTGACCACCGCTGGGATGAGGGCAACAGCAAAACTCTTTCTTGGAATTGTGAAAAAGCTGCAAAAGGGTTGTAACCTGCTTTGCCACTTAATTATTAGCTCATCTGACATAGTCAGATGCAGCTTGTAGAATCGCATGAGCGTGTGTCCGTCCGTCCGTCCGTCC
>NW_014577337.1:22025-26357 GCF_000485595.1 Priapulus caudatus | reverse complement strand
GTGAGTGTATACTAGTTTGGCTTTATTCTTAGTATAAGCAATGACTCATACATGTAACTCTGTTCGATTCCAATCGGTGCTATAATATTTTATTAGCAAGTACTATGTCGAAAGTACAGTATTACTGTGTGTATTACTAGTCGTTATGTGGAAAGGAACTGCATATGCTTATATTCCGTTTATTTGTGTGTTTCAGTAAATCGTATCAAAACACCTTCACCGGGATACGCATTGACAATTGTGTTTATTTGAGTCTTGGAGTTTAGCAGCCAGTACAACATTGGCTTTTCATGTTAAAATAAAACATATACATTTAATCTTATGAAAGTAAAAATGTCTGGCAGGCTTTGAAACTGTAAAAATTAAATATTGCAGATTTAATAAGATAAAGTAGAACCATAATTATATCAACAAAGTAGCCTGGGTACGCATGCATTTAAAAAGAAAAAGCAGCCATGTCTAAGTTCAATATTTCGTTGCGTAAAGAGACAGAGAAAATGCATAAATAAACTTACAAAGCACTAATATTACACTTCGGATTAAAATACTGATCATCTTCATGGAATAGTTCAGTTATTCCATGTAATCTGGACGCCGGGTCCTTTCAGCTGCCTTCCACCAAGCCTTCACTGCTCCAGCTGCACGGAAGTCGGTGGGGGCTGGCCCATTGAGGACGATGAACATCAGCTTTGTCAGCATTTCTACTGTTAGGGAGGCCCTCCAGTCAGTCTTCACCTGTTTCATGCAACTGAAACCTCTTTCACATGCTGCCGTGGAGAGAGGTAGAACAAGGAGTACCTCCACAATGTGCATGAAGTTGGGGAACTTGGCTGCCAGCTCGGGGTCATTGAAGATATCTCGCCACACGGTATGGCGCCTTGCTGGTGGTAGGTCTCCTATGAACAGTTTTGCCTCCTGCCATTCGTACATTACCTCCTCTAGATTGCAGCCTTGTTTGATGATGATGTCCCTGAAGTGGCGACATGTGTAGTCAACAGAAGTGTTGGCGTAAGTGGCCAATTCCTCCTTTGCTGATGGCCACTGTGAGGTGTCAAGGATAGATGTTGCAGCATGGATCAAATCCTGCTTCAGGGAGGCGAAGCGTCTCTCGATGTGCTTCAGCAACTTGGTGATCACATCAGACCTTTAATTAAAATAGAAATGAAAAAAAAACAGATTTAGAATGGTTTTAAAAACAAATTTTGAATCATGAATGGCAAATTTATTTAATTTAAAAGGCCATTTGAAATTCTCAAGATTCATATTTTGATTAGTGATAATTTAATTTACATCTAGATCATTCTATAGTATACAAACAATAATTTCTTTGCTTCTACATGTGATCTTCTTTAAATAATGAAACTTTTGCCAACTTTCCAAACAAAGTTTGCAAAATTAATGTATTGCTTAAAATTAAGATACATTTCTATGTTGTATCCGCCCCCAATATCCTAATCAACAATAAATGGGTTAACTTACAACACTTTATAATGGCCATAAAACATACCTGCTAGATGCAAACTCCTCTTCTTCATTTTCTCTATCTACCCTCTTCACTTGGTGGCCATGATAGGATGATGGGTCTTCTGTCATCTCATCTATGAAGTGCTGAAGATGTTTTCCAGCCTCTGTCGTCAACATTCTGAGACTGAATGCTGTTGCATCCACTGCCCGTGCAGCCTCTGCCAAGCTTGCTGAATCTTCTTGTAGCTTCAAACTCAACCTGAAATTTTTTGAAAAAAAAGAATAAAAAGAAATTAAGTTTTAACCGATTTAGTCAATAAACTTCCATGATTTAATCAAGCTTGCTATCTGGATTTTTTATTGTTTTAATTCTGTAAGTGTCATGAGTGACTATACTTTGAAGCTTTAAACAACGTTTGACATTGTATTTCTAGCTGAAGCTCCCGGAAAAACAGGTGTTTTATTTAATGGTTAAAAATTCCTTATCAAAAAGGAAATATTTAATTTTGTAAAGTAAAAATTTTCATTCTTTGTTTTTAATTGCAATAATTGCTTTAAAATATAAATCATCAAATGTCTTTAAGTTATCAAGTTTTACAACAAATTGACAATGTGAAGGTGTCATGTCTGTGGATAATCAATAGAGATGTTATCAACATACCGGCTCAGATCCTCCAAGACATCTTGCAGGAAGAACACAAACTGCAAGGTGGGGAAGTCTGTGAGGGTCTTCACAATCTTCCTTGCCCTGCCCTGTATGTCAATACTACCCCTCCGCTGTTCGATTACATCTTGCAGATGCCCCACGATGGCACTGTAGTTCCTGACTGTGACTTGCATGGCATGCCGTAGGTACGCTAGCCATCGGGTCCCCTGGGTTCGTTGTGGCTTCTGCACTTTGGTCCTAAACAGGTCGCCAACCTCTCTCAATTCCCGCCACATTTTCGGAGACACTTTGTAGAGCTTGTAAATGCTCTCCAGCAAGTCCAGGATCTCCCGAACTTTTCTCACTTCTTTAATGGTGTCTCCTGCCGTAAGCTCAAGGCGGTGGGCCAGGCAGTGTAATGACACGATCCACGGAAACTCTTGTTGGAGCCTTGCTGCCAGACCTCTGTTGATGCCTTGCATTGTGGCAGCTCCATCTGCCCCTAACCCAACGATAGACTCCCACCAGTCAGACAGATTTACTCGGGCAAGAACTGAAAAGAAAACAGCCATACAAACCAAAATATTAATTTGTGATACAATCATACACTATCAAGTTAGGCTGTTAGGTTTAGCACACTAAATTATTAATGATTAACATTATGGAAAAATGTGCATATTATATATTAGAAAAATATCAATTTAACTTTTAAACAAAGATTTGAAGTTTTTTTCCCCTTTTCTGCACATCTGAAACTAAATTGTATCTTTCTTCACAATCAATTTTATCATGCATTGAGCTTGTCAATTAACTAGAAATTTAAAAAATATAATTGACATTTTAATGAAAATAAATAAAATAGGAACCAACATGTTTTTGATGTGTACAATTATTTAGCAAAATTATAGTTACACTTATTTTACAATTTACATACTCGTTTCAATGGCTCCACGGTGGCCAACAGCATCCGCGGACTCTAACTCCACTACTCCCAGGAACATTGGCAGCCCACTCTTCACAAAGCGGAGATGCACGATCTCCAGGTCTCTGTTAATAACATCAGTGGACAAATCCACCAGGATGCTGATGTACCTGGCCTTCCTTGCTGGCTCCATTTTATCCTCCTCTAAATCTTGGTAGATGTAATTGGTAAATCTGTACAAGAAAAGAAATACAGCCAATTAATTTTTGTAAACATTCATAAAATTTTAACTAAATTAGAACCATTTGTTAAGACATTAATGTCATGTTCTTGGAAAGAAATGTATCTTTCTAAGTGATTAGTGAAGTCGCTTGGTAGGGATAAAATTAAATCATAAACATTATCTCGGACCAACCCAGCAATTGATGCAATCATGCAAAACAACTTTTTTCTTAACATTTTAAAGTGGAAAAAATAACTAAATAAAATGGTAATATTTACTAAAGATTCGCACACCCCCAATCCTTCACACTACATGAAGACACGGTGTGCGCGCTGATGAAATAAGCAGGTTACATAGTCATAGAGCAGCAGTTTATGTAGCTCTAGTAGGCTACTATAGCCCACGTTCATTAACTGCCGCAGGCTGCTAACGCTGCTAACGCTGCTAACGCGGCAGTTAATGAACGCGGGCTATAGTACTAGAGCTACAGTTTATGCAGAAGCCTGAGAAGGAATGTGCAAATATTCAGTATTACCAATAAATTATCGACACTTGTCTTAGTTATGATCGTCAAATAATATGAACCATGTTGAAATAGATATTGATCTACAGAATATGAACTGATTAACATAAAAATTTGTATGAAATTTAGACATGTATTCCTACCTCCTGCATGCTTTGTCGCTGAAATACGTGGAACCAATATCCACCCCATTTGTCTTTTGTAATCCAAGGATCCCGGTGTATGTTGCGAAGGGAAGTTCCTCCTTGGCGACAAAATACGCCGTGTTGAAGAGCTTAATCATTCGCTCATACGTCTCCTCATCGAGCCGCAGGAGATGCTGGGGGATCGTAGCGGGACGGGCAGCGCTGTCACGGTCGCGAAGCTGCTTGGCATTCTTGCACTCCCGATGGTGGTGGGAATTCTGGTGTTTTTGGAGTGACTGTTTTCGGAAGTTTTTACTTCCAATAAACAGTGCCCCTGACTGGTCAGCGATCGCTGGGAACTCCGTACAAACCAGATGAGACGGGATACTAGAGAAGCGTTGCCGAAAGGAGGTGTTGATCCCAAGCGCT
>NW_014577337.1:15691-21801 GCF_000485595.1 Priapulus caudatus | reverse complement strand
GCGAGACCGATCGGACTTCTGCAAAGAAAACATGCAAAGGCAAAACACACTACAATCACTCGACAACGGAATGAGACGAATCATTTCTTCAAAACTATAAAGCGTAGACCACAGGAACGTGAAATTAAACACCTGCCGCAAGTTTAAAAAAATCACGTTACGATCATCACCCAACATTATTCATTAAAAATATTATTGCCTGCCAACTGGCGATCACACCTCATTACAAGCACGGTTCAGATAATTAACAAAGTGAATGAATGTTTTATACAAGGCTCGACACTACTCTTTTTTCAGTGGCCCGATCGGGCCACCAAATCATTGATTTTCAATTTTGGGTGGCCCGAAAATGAAAATCTGGTGGCCCGAAAAAAACAAAGCAAAAACATTATAATCTTTATTTCAATTCGTATTGTATATTATTGAAATTGGGCCGTCTGATGCACCTTTCACAAGTCTTTTAAAAAAACCCCACAAAATGGCAACACTGACATTGATGATTGAGCATACATTTGAATTATCCATTCCACGGCATCAAATTTTCACCAGAATCTTGCATACCATTTTTCTACTTTCACTCATTATTTATCTAAACACGCGCGTGCACATGCTATCGATCAGTTCAGACGTTCAGAAGATCAAAGTCACAGAGCATGCAAATATTAAACAAGTAACTGTAATAAACAAAACAACACATTGGCTTTTTCATGTTAAATAAAACATATACATTTATCTCATGAAAGTTCAAATGTCTGGCAGGCTTTGAAACTGTAAAAATAAAATATTGCAGATTTAATAAGGTAAAGTTAGAACCATAATTATTCAAGCAAAGTAGTCTGGGTACGCATGCATTTAAAAAGAAAAAGCAGCCATGTCTAAGCGACTAAGTTCAATATTTTCGTTGCGTAAAGAGTCAGAGAAAATGCATAAATAATAACTTACAAAGACTAATATTACACTTCGGATTAAAATACTGATCATCTTCATGGAATATTCAGTATTCTACGCCGAACTTTCGAACGGCTGGCAGTTTCGCTTCGGATCCGAAACAGTGAGCACCAGTGCAGCTAGCTAGCAATCAGGGTGACCAGACGTCCCGTATTTTGCCCATGTGTCCGGTCCCGTACCGACCCTTCCGCGACGCATGTGTGTCCCGTATTTTTAACATTTGTGAACAACAATACATCAAAAAAGGAAGAAATTTCATCATTTTTTTATTTTGACAATTGTTTGCCTTCGAAACTCTCATCGCTCGCGTTAATTTTACATACGGCCTCCACAGTACACTGCCAGACAGGCGTATTGTCTAGACGCATTTGTCTGGTTCGCTTGATACACATGTAATCATATGTATGCTGGCGCTTGCAAATATGTGCTATGCCTCGCGCCGCTCAGATTTGACCTTCTGGCGCAGACTGGTTTGCGGCCGAACTGTTTCGCGCAGAGCGTGTACATTGTCTAGCAGAGTGTGAGGCCGGATACCAGTCTAACACAATAACGTGGCTTGTTTGCAGCCCGCAGTAGACGGATAAACCGTGCGCTCGTGTATGCCCGCGCGTAGAATGCTGACGTGCGTACGCTGTGCCTCGCCTCGCCACGAATTGCTCGCTTACTTGAATGAGATTAGCATGAAGAAACAATTATTTTATGCACATAGACACTTTGAAATTTTAGTGGCTTGGATCGCGCCACCAAATTTTAACTTTTGGAAATTTTGGTGCCCGACATCATGTTTTGGTGGCCCCGGGCCACCCGGCCACCGCTAGTGTCGAGGCCTTGTGTTTTATATATGATCGTATACTGTATACGCGGTATATTTCACGGTTGTTTAATTTTTTGCGATTTTCGCGAAAGGCGTCCCTGACCACGAAAATATCAACACGCGAAATACTTCACACCGAATAAATGCCAAATATCATAATTTCACCGACCGTGAAATTACCCACTCGCGAAATTGTGCGTCAAGTCTGAATTCGCACAAATATCTGTTTGCGAAAATGTGGCGTATAACAGTACTTTGATAGACCAGGAGTTATATTGTATCATGACATACATGTATGATGCAGGCAGTGCAGCGACGTTCCCTATCTGCTTCAGGCTGGCAGAAAACCTCCGACTCCCTTGTGATTGCTGAACTGCCGTAGTTCATCAAACATCAACTTCTCTAGATGCTCATTCACGCTAGAACATACCTTCCACCTACGAAAACAAGACAGAATTATATCATGAAGATACATACAATCAGCATTTATTATATTCACAGACCGGTGCAGGGTGAAAAACTGATAATTGGAGGCACTGGTCCAGCAGGACCAGTACCTCTGAGGCAGTACTGGTCCTGGTCAGTAGGCCACTGGTCCAGGATTTCTGTCATAGCAAAGGGAATGACTCGGATGTGGGGACGTTTTTTATAGGGGGGGGGGGGATGGTGCAATTTGGTGATGTGCATTCTAAGGTATTCTTAAAAATTATATTTTTACTCGTTTCGATACACTGATGCGTAGTTATCGGAACAAGTCCAAAAATCAACCTCAAAAATCAATCAAATCAATCAAAGCATCCAAAATCAACGATCAAAAATCAACGATCAAAACATCAAAGATCAGCGGTCTCTGAAGACCGCCCATTATTCTATAATTATCATATTTAATTACACGCGATCGCTGATTGCGTCGGGATGCCCAGTATTATCGAATTAGCAGAGGTTTAACAGCATGACCTAGAAAATCGAACACAACAAACATGGAGAGTTTGTGTACTTCGCATGAACTTTAGGCTTCGGAATTTGACTATTTTTAGTCTATATTTGATTAAATTTACCATTGATTTTCTTAGAATAATGTAGAAGGTTAGTAGAGAATAACAAAAAAATCAGGCCACAATTAAAGAATTTTTTTGTTTGCCCTCACCCCGACCAGGCTGAAAAGTGTGGTTGGCTTTTTTTTGAGGGGGTCTTTTTACAAATTCAGCAAGGTGTCTACATGCTCAGGTGTGCTTGTGTGGAGATACCTTTAATGTTTGCCTACACATTTATATAATGTACATTGTAACGGTGATGCATAATATACATATAAATACTTTTAAACAACTGTGTTTATCAGAGCTAAATTGCTGCAATGATTTTATTTCCAGAATCCACAACGCACGCACGCAGCGCACACATACACGTAATGTGGAAATAAAAGCATTACAAATAAAACGAACTTAATTAAGAAATAATGAAATATCTTCTTCAGCCACATATTAGTCTTGTGAAAGGAAATAAGTTAATCTGTCAGATTTAGATCCATAATTAAGTTATTTAATATCTAAATTTATAATATAGCGATTTCCAGGATTCCAGCCAAAGTTTTGGCTGTCCAAGTTTGGAATCCAGCGATTCCAGGAAAGTTTTTGCTGTCGCGCTCTCATACCAGCGGTGCCGGCAACCCACTAATAATAAACATGCACCCTGGCACGCAGCTGAAAGTGAAACAATCGCATAATGCACTCGCCCTCCCCCTACTTCAATCAGTCGCCCACCAACAGCACGTACGCAGGCTGTGCATACAGTTGCCGTAGGCCTGCCACATACGGAAACTTAAAAAAAAATCGCGAAAGGTCAATACAAATGTTTGTGTCGGCCCCTTTTTGGCGGGTCGGTCGGCGGTGCAGGGCAAACAAACCATTTTTATTATTGGCCTCAGTTTTGGTAAATTTTTTATTTCCTGTGCGGCGATTATGCAGTCGCCCCGCCGGACCAGCTGACACGAGCAAGCAGTCGCCCGGTCGATTTTCTAATCGCCACTGCGACTGGCGCGACCGCTTGTTTCTCACGCTGCGGTGCCAGAGTACATGGCAATCGAACATTTACATGCTGGAGAACAGTAAGTAGGTCTTACTTATTGTTGTGCCAATATGCAACACTTGCATTTACTTATTTAATACTCACTTAACTAAGCTAGAGAATGGTAGTCAATATGAATATATGTAGAATACAAAATTTTAACACGTAGGAATTCGATGTATTAGCACTCATGCAGTGACTTACATTCATGTTCTTCACAAATCCCTTCTTGATTCGCCATGAGTGCGGTGTAATCTTTCCAAGAAGCAAGTCTTCTTGGTATGTTCTAACTACCCAGTCATATTTCAGGTCGAAGGTGTTGATTGATGACATCAATGCCTCAATAAACACACAAACCTGCAATAACGTGAGGTATACAGCAATGTCTGCATTAGGAAAGTTTCTCACCATCAGGTTCAGTCATACGTTGGGACCCCAGTAAATAAAACGCCACAATTCTCACCCTAGCTCTATCAACGCTAAACCATCCCAAGCCACATCTAACCCAACTAAATTCTAAGTCGGGTTTTTAAAGTAAGACGCTAGTAGGTTGGTTTTTTACTAAATGTAGATACAGCAATATGTTTGTGTGTTTGGTAAGCCTATACTCTTGTGTTGGGTTACACTATTATATTACAGTTACTGCATTTATACTGCGTGTATTTTTACCGTGCACGCATGCACTGCACACATACACAAGTACAAACATTGAACCTGTCCCACACCAACACTAACTGTACACCGACATCGGCTATCTTATATATACAAGAACCCAATACCGTCTATGTGTGGTGGCGGATTTTATGATTCGCATTAATTAGTGGTACGGTAAAAAAACACGCCCCCCGAACCCCCCTAGTTTTTCCTCCTCCCCTCCGCCCTGTTTCAATTTCATCCTGGGGAGAACCCTGGACGTGTAAATGTTCAGTCGGAGAGCCTGGTCGGTTTAGGGCTATATTATTATTAGCTCCAAGAAACGGTATTGCTAGGGTTAGAATACCCTAGGTGTATTGACATTAGTCACACAGCCTGGTCGGGTTAGGGCTATATATGATATTGTAACTGGGGTACTAGGGTAATGTTAGCTCCAAGAAACGGTATTGCTAGGGTTACAATACCCGCCGATTGTATAGACAATCCGTCGCACAGCCTGATCGGGCTAGGGTAATGTTAGACCAATAAATTGTGCCCTAAAAATTTTTATATTCTGATGTTATTTTAGGGTTAGGGTACCTAAAATAACATCCGAATATAAAAATTTTTAGGGCACAATTTATTGGTCTAGGGTAATATCAGGAGTAAGATAATATAGGATATCCTATATTATCTTACTCCTGGTAATATCAGGAGCGTATAATGACAAAGGAGTAAGACAGCGATTTGGTACCGATTTCACTACATTTTTGTCGTACGAATTCGATGTGAATAAAAATACAAATGTATACAAACATGAGCTTCTTTTGTTCACTGGTCCTTATTCTATCTTCCGGTAGTATTACAAACCGCGTAGCTTCCTTCGTTTTGACATAAATCATACTTTTGCACGACATGGTTTTCACGTTATTTAGCGTCCGCTGGCGAGGACACACTCTAAATTTGCACACACTACTCGTCAATGAGCCACGGCAGGGATCGCGTCAGGCAGCGCCAGCGGCAACTGTACGCGGGCTAGAGATAACGGTTGCTATGCAAAACACATGTGCGAAAAGCTACAATCGGCTGGAGCGTCAGTTTACTCATAACAATTCATACACATCATTCCTCCGCGGGTGAAGTAGTTCAGATATTTTACCAGCGCAGCGTTTAATTAAAAAAAAACTGCGGGATTAAACCATAAACACAAGGCATTCTAACTATAGTTTAAAGTTTTAATTTTTAAACCCAGCATGGATGCAACGTAACTTAATTTCTAGGCGAATTTTCTGCACTCGACTAGGCTAGCTACGGCCGAAAAGCCCTACCGTGGCTTATTGACGAGCTGTGTGTGCAAATTTAGAGTGTGTCCTCGCGAGCGGACGGTAAATAACGTGAAAAACATGTCGTGCAAAAGTATGATTTATGTCAAAACGAAGGAAGCTACGCGGTTTGTAATACTACCGGAAGATAGAATAAGGACCAGTGAACAAAAGAAGCTCATGTTTGTATACATTTGTATTTTTATTCACATCGAACTCGTACGACAAAAATGTAGTGAAATCAATACCAAATCGCTGTCTTACTCCTTTGTCATTATACGCTCCTGATATAATGTGTTCAGAATAGCTTAGAATGCACCAAATTGCAC
>NW_014577337.1:12732-14266 GCF_000485595.1 Priapulus caudatus | reverse complement strand
GAATGACTCGGATGTGGGGACGTTTTTATAGGGGGGGGGGATGGTGCAATTTGGTGATGTGCATTCTAAGGTATTCTTAAAAATTATATTTTTTACTCGTTTCGATACACTGATGCGTAGTAAATCGGAACAAGTCCAAAGATCAATCTCAAATATCAATCAAATCAATCAAAGATCAAAAATCAACGATCAAAAATCAACGATCAAAATATCAAAGATCAGCGGTCTCTGAAGACCGCCCATTATTCCTATAAATTATCATATTTTATTACACGCGATCGCTGATTGGTCGGGATGCCAAGTATTATCGAATTAGCAGAGGTTTAACAGCATGACCTAGAAAATCGAACATAACAAACATGAAGAGTTTGTGTACTTCGCATGAACTTTAGGCTTCGGAATTTGAATATTTTTAGTCTATATTTGATTAAATTTACCATTGATTTCATTAGAATAATGTAGAAGGTTAGTAGAGAATAACAAAATAATCAGGCCACAATTAAACAATTTTTTGTTTGCTCTCACCCGACCCAGGCTGAAAAGTGTGGTTCGCTTTTTTTTTGAGGGGGGTCTTTTTACAAATTCAGCAATGGTGTCTACGTGCTCAGGTGTGCTTGTGTGGAGATACCTTTTATGTTTGCCTACAGATTTATATAATGTACATTGTACAGTGATACAATATACATATATAAAATACTTTTAACAACTTGTGTTTATCAGAGCTAAATTGTGCATGATTTTATTTCCAGATCACACACGCACGCACGCACGCACACATACACGTAATGTGGAAATAAAAGCATTACACATAAAAGGAACTTGAATTAAGAAATAATAAATATCTTCTTAGCACATATTAGTCCTTGGAAAGGAAAATAAAGTTAATCTGTCAGAGTTAGAACCATAATTAAGTTATTTAATATCTAAATTATAATATAGCGATTTCCAGGATTCCAGGAAAGTTTTGCTGTCCAAGTTTTGGAATCCAGCGATTCCAGGAAAGTTTTGCTGTCGCGCTCTCATACCAGCGGTGCCCGGCCACCCCCTACATATGTAATAATGAACATGCACCCTGGCACGCAGCTGAAAGTGAAACAATCAATAATGCACTCGCTCCTCACCCCTACTTCAATCAGTGCCGCCCAGCCAACAGGGACGTACGCAGGCTGTGCATAGCTCTCTACCTGCTAGTAATATAGCCCGCGTACAGTTGCCGCAGGCCTGCCACATACAGAAACTTAAAAAAAAAAATCGGAAAGGTCAATATAAATGTTTGTGTCGGTCCCTTTTTGGCGGGTCGGTCGGGTGAGGGCAAACAAACAACATTTTTATTATGGCCTCAGTTTGGTAAATTTTTTATTTCCTGTGCGGCAATTATGTAGTCGCCCCGCCGGACCAGCTGACACGAGCAAGCAGTCGCCCGGTCGATTTTCTAATCGCCACTGGCGACTGGGCGACCGCTAGTTTCTCACGCTGTGTATGCATGGCACATCCATAATATATTATTCCAATGACGCTGAATAGCCGAGCTCGT
>NW_014577337.1:10258-12137 GCF_000485595.1 Priapulus caudatus | reverse complement strand
CCTTCCCCCTTACCCTCCCCCCTGTTTGAATTTCATCCTGGGGAGAACCCTGACATCTGATGTCCAGTTTTGGATTATCCCCGAGTTTGTGTTTAGTTCCAAAAATATTACTTTCTGTTTTTCCAAGATGAAAGGATAAAATTATTGTCATTGAGCCATTTATTAACGGAAAGCAATTAACTCTCTACTTAATTCTTTCCATATAGCCTGTACCTCTGTCCCTGAAACTACTAAGGCCGAATCGTCAGCATATAATAAAAGCTTGACGTTACCTGCCTTTGCCATGTCATTAACATTAATCAGAAATATCAGAGGACCCAAAATCGATCCTTGTGGAGCCTTGGTTCAGTGCATATATTACCATTAATTTATATAACTAGATACATAAATTTTTCAGTTGTGCGATCGGGCAACTAGCCAAAAGAATAACTTGTCCAACATAGACTTTAATTTGTCTTGGCAATTTGCCAACCGTTAGTGTTGATTTATCACCTAAAGTTATCATCTAACCTGATTACCTGATAACCTGATTACCTGATAACCTGATAACCTGATTTATCATCTAAAGTTTATTGATTACAAAATTTTAAATATATTTAAAATCTTATGTGGCTTTAGTGTAGCTGACCTAGCCATCTGAGACAGATAACCAACCACACAATCGATATTGCGGCTAGGTCACTCGGGCTAGACTAGTTTGTAGTGATGGGAATCGGTTGGAATTTCATCATCGATCATCGGTTGCACCCAACCGATCGACGATCGATGATAATCGGTTGAATGTTAGTGATCACGGTAACCAGATATTGAAATATATCATATACTTTCGACCTCGCCTAAGTCGACATTGCACAAGTCGAAAAATCGGCCAAGTCGAAGCTCCACAAATGTCACAATCTTTCCTTTTGTTTTTACTTGAATAAATCTTCGACGATTCACAAGTCGAATTTCGGCTATATCGAAGAAGAATTCTAGTCCCAATGGTTTCAAACCTGCATTAATTCCATCGCACAAGTCGAAGTCGGAGGCTCTTTGTTTTTACGAGGACCGTCAAACACATGGCCATTGAAATGTACAACGTTTTTAGCTCATCTGCAGTGCTCAATTTTAAGGTTTTTTTTAGGTTGTCTGGAAGACAACCAAGAGAGTAGCATATGGTTGTCTCTCAAGAGTTTTGGTTGTCCGGATATTATTTAAACATGTGCTGCAAGCGCTCCGCTCACGTGATGCTCAGTGCTGTAAAGCAAAAGGCTTATAATCATGTACATTTTGTACGTATTGCAGTGACAGCAGACATGGCCATTCGCATTGTTTCACTCATTATATGAAGAGAATAAAATATTGGTAATGTGGTAAATGATGCTGGGATCAATGACGTATAATAATAGTAATTAAAAGTTGCATGAAAATTATTTCACAACATTTACATTAAGTTAACTAACACTACTAAAATTACTAACATTACTAACACTGTGTCAAGTCACAGGTGAGTAAAAATTGAAAATTAACACGAAACATTGTGTTGTTAAACACGTGATTTTATATATATACTTTGTATCAAGCAAGCCAGACAATGCGGCTAGACATGTACGTTTGCAGCGTATTGTGCAACCCTGGCCGTATATAAAATGAACGCACTCATTACGGATATAAAATTGTTTATAGAGGTTCGACACCGGACAACCACGGAAGCAATTTGTAGTTTCCCGAGAGAAAATCCAGTTGTCACGGACGACCGGACGACCGTTAAAACTGAGCCCTGATCTGACGTAGTCAGATGCAGCTTGTAGAATCACATGATCGTGCGTGCGTGCGTGCGTGCGTGCGTGCGTGCGTGCGTGCTTGCGTGCATCAACAGTTGGGCACAAATCTTAACCGC
>NW_014577337.1:0-7352 GCF_000485595.1 Priapulus caudatus | reverse complement strand
TTTTTTAAATCAATACTGTATAAGAACAGACATTGATATACATACAGCAACCTTCACAGAGTTAATACATGATCATAAAACATGATAATATTGAATGCTATGTATAATTGTATATACAAAGTAAGATTAAATTAAATCTATGCTATTATTAACCGATTATCCGATTATAATCGATTATCGATCGGTTAAGGGAAACCGATAATCGATTATGAAATTCCAGCCGATTCCCATCACTAGCTTTAGGTATTTCTTTGATTTTCTATGTAACATGGCCGTAAATAGTGAAAAGGTTGTCGTGCATTTTGCACGACAGAATTCACAGGTTTTGTCTATGGAAGGCTATTGGGCCCTAAAATAACATCAGAATATAATTTTTTAGGGCACAATTTATTGCTCTAGACTATAGGCTCTACTACTATTAGTAGTACTAGTGAGTAGTGTTCAATCCTAGTTTGGGACCGCGGTATATATAGTTCACATATACCGCGTTCACACGGTAATGGTTTGGCTCGAGCCAAATGGGCTAAATTTAGCTCAGGCCTGTTTTAGTCGGAGCGTTCACACGTACGCAAGTGAATACCCGTACTGTCTGTCAAATTCAAATTCAAATTCAAATAAATTTTATTGCACAAATATCTCACAGATACTTTGGCAGTATGTCGCGAGATGTCAGCGTTGTGTACGATTCAGAGTGTTTACTTCCGTTCCGAATTCAATTATCAATCTTGAAAACGTGCATCCTCATCAAATTTTTCGAATTTTCATACTGTTTTGGACTTTATTTCGTCGAAGTACACGTTCGACACTCGCGGCATCTACCGCTCTACCGATTTAGCTGGTGCTAAAATTTGGCTCGGGCCTGGTCAGACGTTTTCGATGGGACTAAATTGGCTCGTGCCAAATTGGCGTGGCCCCGAAAAACCGTCCGTGTTAACGCTCGGCTCGAGCCAAATTTGGCGCGGGCCCAATTAGGCTCAGGCTAAAAACGTCCGTGTGAACACGCCTATAGATGCTAAACTAATCAGGGGTGCTAAACTAGGATTGTCCAGCTCTAGTCTGGCGTTATTGGTTGATGAGCACTAAAACGAATAATCGGCGAGTTTGCGACTTGGCAAATTGACCTGTCATACCCATGTGGGAAAATGAGCTATAATTTACAGGCCTCGATGCTTATTTTCAGATGTGGTTGTCTTGTCGGACAACAAGAAATAATTTTAACTTGTCCGAATTTTGACTTGCAACTTAGTCCTTGGGCGCTTTGTGAGACTGCTGTACCAGTTACTGCTTGCATAGTCAAAACTACATTGAATTAGGGCAGAAACTAGTAATCTTTTATGTGCTGTGTTTAATTACTTAGCTTTTCTGGAAAGAAATTTCAATCTTTTGGTAACCTTTTTTACAACCTTAATTGCCATTACCACACCATGCACTCATGGAGTCTTCCAAGTCCATTCCTAGATACTTAACTGTATTTTCATGTGCAATTGCCACCCCATTCCATCTGATGTCCAGCTTTTGATTATCACTGAGTTTGTGTTTAGTTCCAAAAATAATTCTTTCTGTTTTTCCAAGATGAAAGGATAAATTATTGTCATTGAGCCATTTATTAACGGAAAGCAATTCTCTACTTAATTCTTCCTGTATAGCCTGTACCTCTGTCCCTAAAACTACTAAGGTCGAATCGTCCGCATATAATAAAAGCTTGACGTTACCTGCCTTTGCCATGTCATTAACATTAATCAGAAATATCAGAGACCCAAAAATCGGTCTAATGTGGCCACCTTGGTTAGTGCCATAATATCTACCAGTAATTTATATAACTAGATACATGAAATTTTTCAAGTCGTGCCGATCGGGCAACTAGCCAAAAGAATAAGAATAACTTGATCCAATCATAGACTTTTAATTCTGTCTTGGCAATTTGCCAACCGTTAGTGTTGATTTATCACCTAAAGTTATCAATTAACCTGATTTCCTGATAACCTGATTACCTGATTTATCATCTAAAGTTTATTGATTACAACATTTTAAATATATTTAAAACTCATGTGGCTTTAGTGTAGCCTGACCTAGCCATCTGAGACAGATAACGAACCACACAATCGATATTGCGGCTAGGTCACTCTGGGCTAGAACTAGTTTGTAGGTGATGGGAAGTCGGTTGGAATTTTCATTATCGATCATCGGTTGCACACCAAACGATCGACATCGATGATAATCGTTGAATGTTATGAGTGGATCACAGTAACCAGATATTGAAATATATCATATACCTTTCGACCTCGCCTGAAGTCTTACATTGCACAAGTCGAAAAATCGCGTGCCAAGTCGAACGCTCCACAAAATGTCACAATCTTTCCTTTTGTTTTTACTGAATAAATCTTCGACTAAGCCGAAATTCAACAAGTCGATTCTCCTGTATCGAGAAGAATTTTAGTCCCAATGCGTTTTCAAACCTGCATTAATTCCATTGCACAAGTCGAAGTCGGAGCGCTCTTTGTTTACGAGGACCGTCAAACACATGCGCCATTGAAATGTACAACCTTTTTGTTAGAAAAAAAAAGCATTCCTGAAAAAAAAAAAAAAAAAAAAAAATAAAAAAAAAAAAAAAAATGGTTAGCCGCACAACCGAGAAAGTCACGCTCATGTTTACTGATGTACATTACGCTGTGTTTCTTTATACGTCTATTATTACCACGTAAGTGTAATTCTCATGCAATTGCATTATCAAACCCAAAACACGATGAAACACACATTGGCCCGATAAAGGCAACACGAGCGTGAAGGTGTAATTGAAAACAATCAATCATTAACACAATACATGTACACGCGCACCACAGCGATGCAATGGAGAAACATGATATGTGCATGGCGGATACTTGGACATTTTTTACTTAAAGTGTGCACTTCTGAAAGAAGCAATGAAAATTTGCCTCGTAGGGGGTTTTGAGTATGCTTGATTTCAAAAATTGCGGAAACACGATGTCACTCCAACGGCTCCTGCCAAAAAATCCAAAATTAAAAATGGCCACCCAGAAAACAATGTTTTTGCCCATAAATCAGCTGTAAGTGCCCCGATTACCAGATCTTGGCGTCTATACCTATGTTTTTTGATGTCAAAGAATGCAATTTAAAACACATGTCCCTGTCAAAATATCATAAGATATAAAAACTTCCCGCCAAAAACGTTAAAATTCAAAATGGCCGCACAAAAACACAGTCTTTGCCCCATAAATCGGCTGTAAGTGCCCCAATACCAATGATCTCTGGTCTAGTATTACATAGTTGTGAGGTCAGAAAAATAAAAAAAAACAAAAAAAAAAAAATAAAAAAAAAAAAAAAAAAAAAAAAAAAAAAAAAAGGCCCATTGAACGGGTATAGGAACACATTGTGATCTATCATAACATCTTCCCGCCAAAAAAGTTTAATCCAAAATGCTGCCACAAACGGCAATTTCTTTGCCATAAAAGCGTATACGTGCCACGAATTTATCAGGGATCTATAGGTAATCTATGCCAGTTTTTCATGGTCAAGGAACCTGATGGAAAACATCAATATCGCTAACATACATCTTCAAAATTAAACAAAACAATATTACAAATGTTTTTAGGTCAAAAACTCCTGTTACATCATATGTGAAAATCAGATGAAAAATAATGCGCATCATTACTTCTGCTTCATAATTTTCTGTTTACACTTTGAAAGGTACGCCTGCGTGCCCTGCAAAGCTGTCGGTTCCTTAGATCACAGAGCTGAACAAAAATATGTTGCGCTATTATATGTGGAGTCACTTGAAAAAGATTATTCCGTAAATGTTCGCCTCTTGACCCACTATCACTATGCTCGCTGGATTGACGGTTCATGTGAGAGATAACTTGCCCTCGAATTAACTGCCCTTGCCACACCATGCAGACGTTTCTCAAAAGGCAACTTTCTGTGACACAGAAAACCATGCACAAATTCTCCAGAACTAGCCCATAATCAAGTTCTCACGAACAGCATGAATGCAAATGGTGAAGGGAAGATGAAGGCATCAATAGGTATCACTGAAAATGAGAGCCACTGAGACGGTGTGATTGGTGGCAGTCGTCCAGAAACAAGCTAGACTATTGAATGGCAGTATGATGACAAACATTCAATGTTTTAAAAGAAGGACACAGAACGCCACCATGACAAATACCAAGTGTGCAGATAGGCTTGCTTGATTACCTAACAAGATAATGTCCGATAGTGCTGGGTAGATACTATAAGGTCCGCAGAAGACATTAGGCCAAAAGCACAGTATACCAGAAATTGTTGCAAGAGCGTATCGAATGACAATATCACTGCATCGCAATGACACCATACATAGGTACAATATGCATCTGTGAATTCTAGTTCAGGAACAAAACCTGCGAACGCTCACTTCCAATATTTCCAACCTGCACAATGTATGTTTCGATCTCTTTTCACGGCTGTATATATCGTCGTCAAGCCTAAGAAAGTGATTATGGATCGCCTTCTTCGCACTATTGAAATTCATGCTTAGCTCTATCGTTGGCGGTCAAATGGTTATCATGCGCCAAACAAGCAAATCGGACTTAGATGAATGCTTGTCATTTGCCGTACCAAGCCGGTAAATCTGTTCCCAAATTTGATGTCAACATTGGTTGACGGTGCTTGCCATTGCTGCACATGCTTGCAGTCATTCACGAATAGAAATTCTAAACACATGGACCTTTCGCTCCACCAAGCAGCCAAAATTTTAACTGGACCCGGACTGAAATTTTACTTTTGGACCAATAATTATTTTGACATTTTTGACAAAAAAGAAAACAAAACAGTAAATATCATTTTGTATTTTACCTATAATAATACCTTCTACACACTTGCTATTTGATTACAGTAGTAATACCGTATTCAAATATCACATCACATGCCTCTACACCACTCGCAATGCATTAACAGTAGGAATACTATCAAATCATTACATATACCTTCTTACACACCTGCTTGATGCACAGTAAGAATACCTATTTGACGTTTGGTTAAGCGAGTGAAACAAAGATTTAAAAGTAGTTATCAGTCCTTGTGTTTTGAAAAAGCAGGCGCAGTGAAAAATCACACGCCTTCGCTTGCCCTGGGAGGTGTGTGAAGTGATTTTGCATCGAGTGCCCGCCAGGTCACGAGGAAACTTAAGGGGGTGTCGGGCGCCATGGCCTCCGGAAAAAATTTTGGAAATCTAGACTTCAATGGAAATGCCATTTCCAGCATTTTGGGCATAAAAATTAGCTTCTGCCATTTGTACTCTTAATTTGGACATTTTTTAGGCGGATTTTTTTTCATTCTAACAACAATATCAGTTCTTGAACATATTGATGGATAACTTGAATCACACATTTAGCATGTTTAGTCAAAGGGAACTACACACACTCAATTTTTCAAGCAGACTATTAAAACTTTAATAGTATTTGAACATCAATAATCATTCAGTCACTTGTTTGATTTTGTCATTTGACTATTATTTCAGTTTCATTTCAAGAAAACATACATGTTTTCAATAAAACTCACTAAAACCTTAATCAGCGCTTTTTAGATTTTCTCATTGTCAGCTCTGCTTTTATTGGGATCATCAAAGTCCGCATCCTGCTGTTTAAGTAGCAATTGATAGTACTAGTAACATAAGTAATTCATACTTTCATCATAAAAAGTAGGATGAGCTCGCGCTTTATGTGAAATAGGCCGGACGATTCTTGTTTGTGGTTTGGTGTTTGTGGGTTTCGGGTGTGCAACAAAGGCCAAGTGAACGCAGGGGGCATAGGCTTTTCGTGAGTTTACGGACGGGGTGTGTATTAAGGAATGAACATTATTCCTACGATTTGCCTGGGGAGTCTAGGTGTGTGTTTAGCGGGTGTGCAGTGAGTCTTATAACGAGTAAAGTATTAGCCAGAGTCAAATAACTGATACGTCAAGCTGTTCGTCCGGTGATAAATGAGAATGTATGACTAGTCCTGCATGAATTGATGTTAAAGCTGCTTTGCGTTAGCTAGAATCTAGCGTTACAACTGTTCGTGTATACACTAACTGCCAACGGAGCATATCCCGGACAAGGTCGCGATGATAGTTTACAACCCGTTTGCGGCTTATCTTCAAGTTTACACTTTGCTGCTATTAATGAAAAAACAAAAACACGAAGATGGTGTTCGCGTTTTAGATAATGCTTTGATGCGCGTATTTTCGCAGTTTGTATACAGTAAAGTAGTCTCATAAATACTTTGATAAATTATTAAAATACTGTAAACTAGAGTGGGCTGAAAAAACGCCGTCGACCGCAACGGTCCATTACTTGTTAAAATTTACTGGACGCAGAGAGAGATTTTGCAGCTTCGGATCTGGACCACGGTCCACCGCCTAACGTCGTATAAAGTGTCATGATTAACTCCCCAACGAACTGTGCGCTCTTACCAAAGATAAGTCCAACTTTCTTGTTCAAAGACATTGCCTCAGAGCTATTCACAATTTGATGTTCTTTCCCCTTAAGAAACGTCCCAGCCCTATACAAGCCACGCTCTGATTCGCTGGTAAGATGTCCTGTTATCGGAGGCTCTCCTAGTGGAGAACCACGAATGGCACCAAACACGGATTTCGTTCAACCGTGACTCTCCTCACCGGTCTAACTCATCTCCGGCCTAAAGCAATTGCTTGTAAAGTTGCGGTTTTTTTGCGACAATAACACCAAGATTACCTGTAAACTGGAAGAACTTTCCTTTGCCTGCGTCCCGATAGCAATAACAAGATTCATGCCTAATGAAGTTTCCAACTTCATGTGAAGAACCACCTGGGCGAATACAACCGAGTTTCAACCTCCTCCTGAAAACGCCCAGAAGCATGTGACACTCCACACATGGCCAGAATGCTGTATATCTCCCATAGCCTGACCTGTCAGATTTGTTCTGCACTCACGAAGAAGCAGACCCACACGGCTCCTGTTTTAGGCTTCCCATGTGATATCCAATCATGGTTACAAGCGATGATACATGTCAATCCACCGATACTGTGTGGTGGTTATCCGCAATTGCAGTTCAATGTGTTTTCAGGACTGGGAAATATTGATAGCAGTTTGCGTCATGGGTCTTGTCAAACTACTTTACATGCAGTGCCCACCTAATTGCAAGCTTGAAATTTAGGCAACGATGCAATCATGGGATCTTCTATTTTCCATGCAATATCATGATGTTGATACCTGTTCTCTGTTTGTTATCATACGCTTACACATGCCGAATTGATATAAGTGAGCAGGCTGGTTTTTGGTGCGCTTGCTTATTATTATCCTTCTACGTATGTCTCGTCTCTCAACACCGGATTTTCTATTT